>NW_026138538.1:0-32348 GCF_025592945.1 Manacus candei
CCCCAGACTTCTGAGACACCCCCCCCCCCCGACTCCCTGGGACCCCCGAACCCTCTGGGACCCCCCCCAAGACCCCCTTGGATCCCCCAAACCCCCTGAGACCCCCCCCAAACTCCTCAGACCCCCCTAAAATTCCCTGGGACCTCCCCCCACCTGAGTCCTCCCCCCCAACCCTCTGGGACCCCCTGGGACCCCCCCTGGACACTTCGAGCCCCCCCCAAACCCCACCCTGGATGGTCGGGACCCCCCCTGACCCCCTGTGACCCCCCCTGGCCCCCTGTGACCCCCCTGAGTGCCCCCAAAACTCCCCTGGGCCCCCCCAAACACCCTGAGACACCCCCACCCCCCCCCCCCCCCAGCCCCTGGGACCCCCCCCAAACCCCCCCGTGACTCTTCTGCCCCCCCTTTTTTTCCAGGCTCCTGGTTCACAGCCCGGGGTGTCCCCCCTGACCCCCCCGTGACCCCCTGACCTCTTGTGACCCCCCCCAAATTTCTTGTGACCCCCCCCCGGCCCTGTGACCTCCTCTGAACTCCTGGGTCCCCCCTTTGGGACCCCCGGGACCCCCCAATCCCCCGGGATCCCCCAAATCCCCCGTGACCCCGTGACCCCTTTGACCCCTCCGTGACCCCCTGACCTCTTGTGACCCCCCCCAAATTTCCTGTGACCCCCCCACCCGACCCCGTGACCTCCTCTGAACTCCTGGGTCCCCCATTTGGGACCCCCGGGATCCCCCAAACCCCCCGGGGACCCCCCAAATTCCCTGTGACCCCCTGACCCCTTTGACCCCTCTGTGACCCCCTGACTCCTCCCCTTTTTCCCTCTGTCCCTGCCCTCACTCAGGCCCCTCCCCTTTACCCCTCAGACCCCTCCTCTTTGCCTCCTTAGCCCCTCCCCCTCCCCATTTAGCCCCTCCCCCTCCACATTTAGCCCCTCCCCTTTACTCCATAACCCCCTCCCCATTTAGCTCCTCCCCTTCCCATTTAGCCCCTCCCCTTTACCCCATCACCCCTCCCCCTCCACATTTAGCCCCTCCCCTTTACCCCATAACCCCCTTCCCATTTAGCCCCTCCCCTTCCCATTTAGCCCCTCCCCTTTACCCCATAACCCCCTCCGCATTTAGCCCCTCCCCTTCACTCCATAACCCCTCCCCCTCCGCATTTAGCCCCTCCTCTTTACCCATAACCCCCCTCCCCATTTGGCCCCTCCCCTTTACTCCATAACCCCCTCCCCATTTAGCCCCTCCCCTTTGCCCCATAACCCCCTCCCTCTCCGCATTTAGCCCCTCCCCTTTCCCCCATAACCCCCTCCCCGTTTAACCCCTCCCCTCCCCATTCAGCCCCTCCCCTCCACCCCTTTCCCCCCCCACCCCCCTCACCGTGGCCCCGCCCCCGCCGCCCCCCCCGCCGCCTCCGCCCCCCCCGCCGGCCCCGCCCCCCGCGGCGGCGGCCCCGCCCCCCTCCTGCCGGCCCCTCCCCCGGGGGGCGTGGCGGGCGCTGCTGGCCGCCTTCCTGCAGGTGGCGCTGGTGAGCGGCGGCGTGCGCGCGCTCGGCCTCTGCCTCCAGCCGCTGGGGGGCGCCCTCGGCGCCTCCGCGCGCGGCACCGCCTGGGTCGGGTCCTGCCCCCTGGCGGCGCTGCAGGCGGGAGGTGAGCGGGGCAATAGGGGGCGGTAACGAGCAATGGGGGGGGACTGGGAGGGTGCTGCCCCCTGGCGGCGCTGCAGGCGGGCGGTGAGCGGGGCGGCAGGGGGCGGTAACGAGTCATGGGGGGGCACTGGGAACACTGGGATGGACTGGGAACACTGGGAGGGTCCTGCCCCCTGGCGGCGCTGCAGGCGGGCGGTGAGCGGGGCGGCAGGGGGCGGTAATGAGCAATGGGGGGGTAATGGGAGGGACTGGGAGGGACTGGGGGGCACTGGGAGGGTGCTGCCCCCTGGCGGCGCTGCAGGCCGGCGGTGAGCGGGGCAATAGGGGGCGGTAACGAGCAATGGGGGGGGACTGGGGGGTACTGGGAGGGACTGGGGGGGACTGGGAGGGACTGGGGGGCACTGGGAGGGTGCTACCCCCTGGCGGCGCTGCAGGCCGGCGGTGAGCGGGGCAATAGGGGGCGGTAATGAGCAATGGGGGGGGTAATGGGGGGCACTGGGGGGCACTGGGAACACTGGGAGGGACTGGGGGGCACTGGGGGGGACTGGGGGGGACTGGGAGGGACTGGGGGGCACTGGGAGGGGACTGGGGGGGACTGGGAGGGACTGGGGGGACTGGGAGGGACTGGAAACACTGGAAGGGACTGGGAACACTGGGGGGGACTGGGAGGGACTGGGAGGGACTGGGGGGGACTGGGGGGACTGGGAGGGACTGGGAGGGACTTGGGGGGACTGGGGGGGACTGGGAGGGACTGGGAACACTGGGAGGGACTGGGGGGACTGAGGGGCACTGGGAGGGACTGGGAGGGAGTGGGAGAGACTGGGAGGGACTGGGGAGGAATAGGAGGGACTGGGGGGGACTGGGAGGGGATTGAGGGACACTGGGGGGGGACTGGGAACACTGGGGGGGACTGGGAGGGGCTGGGGAGGGCATTGGGAGTCACTGGGAGGGCACTAGGAGCACTGGGAGCACTGGGAGGAAAGGGGCAGCATTAAGAGGGCATCGGGGGCCCCAGTGCTCCCAGTCCAGCCCCCAGTCCAGCTCCCAGTCCAGCTCCCAGTGCTCCCAGTCCAGCTCCCAGTGCCCCCATTGGGGCTCCCAGTGCTCCCAGTCCCCCCAGTAAGGCCGGCCGGTCCCGCAGGGCCGCTGGGGGCAGTGCTTAGCGCCCGTTTCGGGGCGCGGGGCGTCACCATGGCCGGGGGGGCCCTGGCGGGGGCGGGGCTTCTCCTGGGGGCCTTCGCCACCCGCCTCGAGCACCTCTACCTGAGCCTGGGGGTCATGGCAGGTACGGGGGGCACTGGGGGCACTGGGGGGGCACTGGGGGCACTGGGGGGGCACTGGGGGCACTGAGAGGCACTGGGAGGGCAGTGGGGGGGCACTGGGAGGGCACTGGGGGCACTGGGAGGGCACTGGGAGGCACTGGGAGGCACTGGGGGGGCACTGGGGGGCACTGAGAGGGCACTGGGAGGCACTGGGGGGCACTGGGAGGGCACTGGGGGCACTGGGAGGCACTGGGAGGCACTGGGGGCACTGGGAGGGCAGTGGGGGGGCACTGGGAGGGCACTGGGGGGGTACTGGGGGCACTGGGAGGCACTGGGAGGCACTGGGAGAGCACTGGGGGGGCACTGGGAGGGCACCTTTGGGGGACCTGGAACGTGGGCGGGGTCGTTGGGGGGGGTTGGGGCACCTGGAATGGGAGGGGGGGGGGTTGGGGGGGGGGGCGGGGCGGCCGTTGGGTCACCCAGAGCCCCGTTGGGTGATCTAGAACGTGGCATCCCATTGGGGGACCCAGAACACCCTTCGGGACATCCTAACCCCCCATTGGGTGACCTAGAACATCCTAGACCACCCCCACCCATTGGGTGACCTAGAACAGCATATAAGACATCCCAGACCACCCCCACCCATTGGGTGACCTAGAACACCCTTTGGGACATCCCAGACCACCCCCAACCATTGGGTGACCCAGAACATCCTATTGGATGTCCTAGACTGCTCCAACCCATTGGGTGACCTAGAACAGCATATAAGACATCCCAGACCACCCTAACCCATTGGGTGACCTAGAACACCCTTTGGGACATCCCAGACCACCCCCACCCATTGGGTGACCTAGAACACCCTTTGGGACATCCCAGACCACCCCAACCCATTGGATGACCCAGAACATCCTATTGGATGTCCTAGACTGCTCCAACCCATTGGGTGACCTAGAACACCCTACAGCACATCCCAGACCACCCCCCCCCACTGGATGACCTAGAACGCCCCCCACCCTCGCCTGACACCCAACCCCCCCCCCCTCCCCTGTGTCCCCCCAGGCCTGGGCTGGGCCCTGGTGTTCACGCCGGCCCTCGGCGCCGTCTCCCGCTGGTTCCCGAGCCACCGCCCGCTGGCCACGGGCCTGGTGGTGTCCGGGGCCACCGTGTCCGGCCTGGCCTTGGGCCCCCTGATGCCGCTGGCCCTGGACGCCTACGGCTGGCGCGGCGCCCTCCTCCTCCTGGCCGCCGTCTCCCTCAACCTGGTGGCCGCCGCCGCGCTGCTCCGCCCGCCCCGCCGGACGCCCCCGGAGGACCCCCCGGGCCCCCCGGCGCCGCCCGCGTCCCCCCGGCGCCGCCCGGCGCTGGCCCGGCTGCTGCGGCACGGCCCCTTCCTGCGCTACGCCGCCGCCTTCGCCCTGCTGGACGCCGGCTACTACGTGCCCTTCGTCCACGGCGCCGCGCGGGCCCGCGAGCTGGGCTGCGACTCCCGGCGCGCCGGCGCCGTGCTGGCGGCCATGGCGGCCGTGGACGGGGCCGGCAGGGTGGCCGGGGGCTGGCTGGCGGCCCGGCCGGCCGCGGCGTTGCTGCGGCACCTCTGGGCCTGGGCGGCGCTGGCCGGGGGCGGCGGCGCTGCTGCTGCCGCTGGGCACCAGCTTCGGGGGGCTGCTGGCGCTGGCGGCGGCCTACGGGGGCTGCGCCGGCGCCGTGGCCCCCCTGCAGTTCGCCGGCGTGGCCGAGGGTGGTGGGGGCGCGGCGGGCGGGCCACGCCATCGGCCTCATGCAGATGGTGGAGAGCGTGGGCTCGCTGCTGGGAGCGCCCCTGGCAGGTACGGGGGGGTCGGGGGGGGGGGGTCTGGAACCCACCGTGGGGGGGTGGGGGGTTGTGGGAGGGTTGGGTGACCTGGAACCCACCGTGGGGGGCACCAGGGGGTTTGGGGGGGGGGTTGTGGGAGGGTTGGGTGACCTGGAACCCCCCCTGGGGGGCACCAGGGGGTTTGGGGGGGGGTCACAGTTGGGTTGGGTGACCTGGAACCCCCCATGGGGATGGTCAAGGAGAGGGATGGGGGGATTGTGGGGGGGTTGGGTGACCTGGAACCCACCCTGGGGGGCACCAGGAGGTTTAAGGGGGGGTCACAGTTGGGTTGGGTGACCTGGAACCCACCATGGGGATGGTCAAGGAGAGCGGTGGGGGTTGAATGGGGGGAGTGGGGGGTTTTGGGGGTGTTGGGTGACCTGGAACCCCCCCTGGGGGTGGTGAAGGACATGATTGGGGGTCCCATTGGGTGATCGATGGGTCCCACTGGGGTTGAGTGACCTGGAACCCCCCCTGGGGGGACACCAGGAGGTTTGGGGGGGGGGTCCCACTGGGGTTGGGTGACCTGGAACCCACCCTGGGGTGGTCAAGGACATGACCGGGGGTCCCATGGGGTGACACTGGATCATGAGGGGGGTTTTGGGTGACCTGGAACCCACCCTGGGGGGCACCAGGGGGTTTGGGGGGGGGGGTCCCGCTGGGATTGAGTGACCTGGAACCCACCATGGGGATGGTCAAGGAGAGGGATGGGGGGATTGTGGGGGGGTTGGGTGACCTGGAACCCCCCCTGGGGGGCACCAGGAGGTTTAAGGGGGGGTCACAGTTGGGTTGGGTGACCTGGAACCCACCATGGGGTGGTCAAGGAGAGGGGTGGGGGGATTGTGGGGGGTTGGGTGCCCTGGAACCCACCCTGGGGGGCACCCAAATCCCGGTGGGTGCCCCGTGGGTCCCTGGGGGGGTTATTTTGGGGGGTTCCAGCCCCCCCCAACAGCACCACGTTCCAGGTTGGCTGCGGGACGTCACCGGCGACTTCACCGCGTCCTTCCTGGCGGCCGGAGCCTTCCTGCTGGCCGGGAGCCTCCTCATCCTCACCCTGCCCTCCCGGGGGGCCCCCACCCCCCACAGCCCCCCCGAGAGCCCCCCCGAGCCCCCCAAAGCCGCTCTAGAACCCGCCTTGTGAACCCCAAAACGCTCCGGCCCCGCCCCCGTCCTTCGGCTCGTTTTGGGGGGGGCTTTGGGGAGATTGGGGGGGGTCGCTCTGGTTGGGGGGGTCGGTTCTAGGGACCCCAACAGGGGTTATTTGGGGGGGGGGTCGGTTCTAGGGACCCCCACAGGGGTTATTTTAGGAGGGGTCGGTTCTAGGGACCCCAAATGGAGCCATTTGGGGGGGGGCAGTTCTAGGTACCCCCCCGGGGTTATTTTGGGGGGGGGTCGGTTCTAGGTACCCCCACAGGGGTTATTTGGGGGGGGTTCCATTCTAGGTACCCCAAAAGGAGCCATTTTGGTGGGGGGTCCATTCTAGGTACCCCAAGGGGGGGCGGGTCCCATTGTGGGAGGCAGATTTGGGGGGGGGGGGTCAGTTCCAGGGGTCCCCATTTTTGGGGGGGGGGTCAGTTTGGTGGCAGATTTTGGGGAGTCCTTTCCAGGTGACCCATTTTGGGGTCCCTATTTTTGGGGGAGGGGGTCACTTTGGGGGCAGATTTGGGGGGGGTCAGTTTGGGGCAGATTTGGGTGGAGTCAGTTCCAGGGGTCCCTATTTTTGGGGGGGGTCAGTTTGGGGGCAGATTTAGGGGGTCAGTTCCAGGTGACCCATTTTGGGGTCCCCATTTTTGGGGGGGGTCAGTTCCAGATGACCCATTTTTGGGGGGGGGGGGGGCTATTTTTTGGGGTGGGGGGGTCAGTTCCAGGGGACCCATTTTGGGGTCTCCATTTCTGGGGGGGGGGTGTGTCTATCTTTTGGGGGGAGGGGTCAGTTCCAGGTGACCCATTTTGGGGTCCCCATTTTTTGGGGGGGGTCAGTTCCAGGTGACCCATTTTGGGGTCTCCATTTTTGGGGGGTGTGTGTCTATTTTTTGGGGTGGGGGGGTCAGTTCCAGGGGACCCATTTTTGGGGTGGGGGGGTCAGTTCCAGGTGACCCATTTTTTTGGGGGGGGTGTCTATTTTTTGGGGGGGGGGGTCAGTTCCAGGTGACCCATTTTGGGGTCCCCATTTTTGGGGGGGTTGTGTCTATTTTTTGGGGTGGGGGTCAGTTCCAGGTGACCCCCAAACGGTCAAACCCCAACTCAAACCCATCCTTTATTCCATTGGCAGCTGCCCGGGAGGGGGGCGTGGCTTTCCCTGTGAGGGGGGCGTGGCTTTCCCTGTGAGAGGGCGTGGCCTGTCCCCAGAGGGCGTGGCTAAAGGGTGGGGTGCTTTGGGGGGGCCCGGGCGAGTTTTTCGGGGTGGTCCGAGGCCATGAGGGAGATGTCCCGGAAGATGTCGAGGTAGGTGTCGTCACCTGGGGGGGAGGGGGGGAATCCCCGTTGGGGACCCCAAAATCCAGGGATCCTCCCAAAAAAAAACCCCCAAAATTGGACTGCCCCCCTCAAACCTGGGGAGCCCCTCAAGGACCCCCTCAAGGTCAGCTCGAGCCCCCCCAAAATAGGTGTTGGGACCCCCCCCCTCCCAAATCCAGGGAGCCCCCAAAACTACCTCAGCACACCCCCCCCAAAAAAGCCACCCCTCAGTCCTTCCCAGGGACCCCCCAAATCCAGGGACACCCCAAAACCTGCTGCCCCCAAATCCAAGGACCCCCCAAACTTGGATCTCCCCCCTCCCCAGGTCCCTCAGGGGCAGAGAACCCCCCAAAACCCACCCCAGAACCTCCCCAAAATCCACCCCAGAACCCCCAAAAATCCACCCCCAGAACCCCCCAAAATCCACCCCTCAACCTCCCCAGGACCCCCCAAATCCAGGGACCCCCCCCCAAAACCCAAGGACCCCCCCAAACTTGGGTCTCCCCCCTCCCCAGGTCCCTCAGGGGCAGAGAACCCCCCCAAAATCCACCCCAGAACCCCCCAAAATCCACCCCCTAATCTTCCTCAGGACCCCTCAAATCCAGGGACCCCCCCCAAAACCCAAGGACCCCCCAATCTTGGGTCTTCCCCCTTCCCAGGTCCCTCAGGGGCAGAGAACCCCCCAAAATCCACTCCAGCACCTCCCAAAATCCACCCCCTAATCCTCCCCAGGACCCCCCAAATCCAAGAACCCCCCCCAAAGGTTGCTCCCCCCAAACTTGAGACCCCTCCAGGTCTCTCAGGGTCAGAGAACCCCCCAAACCCACCCCAGCACCCCCCAAAAACCCACCCCCCGATCCTCCCCAGGACCCCCCAAAGCCCCGAGGACCCCCCCAAACCTCCCCCCAGACCCACCAGTCTGTCCCTGGGCCACCTCCAGCTCCCTCATCTTGGCCAAAACGCAGCCTGGGGGGGGGGGGGAAAACGGGGTGAAAAACGGGGTGTCCCCCCCCAAAGACCCCCCCCCCCCGGGCCCGGGACCCCCCCCGGGGGTCTCACAGGGTGACGATGTCGGCGTTGGCCGAGTCCATGGCGATGCTCAGGGGGTCCCTCCCCTCGGCGTCCACGGCGTTGATGTCGGCCCCCCGCTTCAGGAACAGGCAGGCCAGGCTGCAATTTGGGGAGGGGCATTTTGGGGGTCAGGGGGACGCAGGGATTTGGGGGGAGCAGGGATTTTGGGGGGCGCAGGGGTTTGGGGGGACTCGGGATTCGAGGGGGGGAAATGGAGGTTGGGGTCACCCATCCAGGCGCCGACCGGGGCGGGGCCTGCTGAGCTTCGGAGAGGGGAGACTGTGCTGGGACCCCCAGAGGGGGGATTTTTAGGGGGTTCGGGGGGGAGTTGCACCCCCAAATGGGAGAGAGACCCCCCCCAAGGGAATAGGGACCCCCAAAAGGGGGAGAGGGACCCCCACCAAGGAAGAGCAAAACCCCCGGCAGGGAACAGGAACCCCACTCAAAAAATAGAACAGGGACACCCCCAAGAGAATGAGACCCCCTCAAAAGGGAATATGAACCCCAAAAGCGAGCAGAAGTGCCCCCAAAGAGTTAGGGACCCCCACAAAGGTCCCTTAAAAATAAGGGGTCGCCCCTGTTTAAACACCTCAGTCAGGTCACCCATCCAGGCCCCAGCCGGGGCGGACCCTGCTGAGCTTCCCCCCACAGCCGCCTTAGGGGTGGGCGCCGCCACCATTGCCCTAAATGGGAGCGGGATTTCGGGCCCCCCCCCGGCCCCCCACCAGTCCCCCCAGTGGGTCACTGGGGGCCGCACCCAGTATGGCCCAGTATGGTGGCGTGGTGCAGCGGCCCCCCGCCCGCGGCTGTCGCTCTGGTTCACGCTGGCCCCGTTCTGCAGCAGGAACTCGCAGGCCAGCAGGGAATTCTTTGGGAAAAGGGCAGGATTAGGGACCCCCCCCCAGCACCTGGGGGTGCCCCCCCTCGCCCCCAGTGCCCCCCCCAGTGCCCTCTGGTGACTGGGGGGGTCTTGGGGGGATCTGGGGGGGTCTGGGGGGTCTTGGGGGGATCTGGGGGCGTCTGGGGGGTCTTGAGTGGAGTCCTGGGGGAAATGGGGGGGTCTATGGAGAGCCTTAAAGGGGTCTGGGGGGGCTTTAGAGGGGTCTGGGGGTCTTAGAGGGGTCTGGGGGGGTCTTAGAGGGGTTCTGGGGTGTCTTGGGTGAGGTCCTGGGGGGAAATGGGGAGTCTGGAGGGGTCTTGGGGGGGTCTGGGGAGGTCTTGAGTGGGGTCCAGGGGAAAATGGGGGTGTCTAGGAGGGTGTTAGAGGGGTCCTGGGGAGGTCTTGGAGGGAAATGGGGGGGCCTGGGGGGGCCTTAGAGGGGTCTGGGGAGGTCTTGGAGGGAAATGGGGGGGGGTCTGGGGGGGCCTTAGAGGGGGGTCTGGGGAGTCTTAGACAGGTCTGGGGAAGTCTTGGGTGGGGTCCTGGAGGGTCCTGGGGGGATCTGGGGGGTCTGGGGTGGGGTCCTGGGGGAAATGGGGGGGGTCTGGGGGGGCCTTAGAGGGGCCTGGGGGGTCTTAGAGGGGTCTGTGGGGTGGTGGGGGATCTGGGGAGGTCTTGGGTGGGGTCCTGGGGGGCAATGAGGGTGTCTGGGGGGGTTTAGTTACGGTGGCCACGGCCCTCGAGCAGGGGGGTCCGGTTGTCCTCGGCGCCGTTGACCCAGCCGGGGTCGGCGCCGTGGGCCAGCGCGTCGGCCATGGTGGGCAAGCGCCGGCGCCGGGCGGCCCAGTAGAGCAGAGCCCCGGGGTGCAGCAGGGGGCGCCCCTCGGGGTCACACGGCTCTGGGGGGCGGAGCTTCAGGACACGCCCACGGGGCGCGAGACACGCCCACCCTTGAGAAGACACGCCCACCCCCACGGGAAGACACGCCCACCCCCACAAAGCCGCCCCATGGCCTCTGCTGTGGGAGGTGGTTGGGTTGGAAGCCACGCCCACCGGGCGGGAAGCCACGCCCACATCAGTGAAGCCACGCCCACACCAGTGAAGCCACGCCCACCCACGCTCGGTTGCGCCCACACCTCCCAAATCGTCCCCCAAACTTCTGCTGGTTCATCAGCCACACCCACTGGGCAAGGAGGCCACGCCCACCTCGTGGTGACCACGCCCACCATGGCAAGACACACCCATCCTGCCCCCGCCCGCTGCTGGGAGGGGGGTTGGTTCAAAAGCCACACCCACAAGGCTGGGAGGCCACGCCCACATCACTCAAGACACGCTTGGCCCCGCCCTCCAAGCCCCTCCCACTCTGCTGGGAGGTGGTTGGTTTGTAAGCCACGCCCATGTGGATAGGAAGCCACGCCCACATCACTGGAAGCCACGCCCACACCTCCCAAATCCTCCCTCACCCTCTGCTGATTGGTGGTTGGTTCATAAGCCCCGCCCACAATGCCAGGAGACCACGCCCACCCATTCTGACCACGCCCATCCAAGGCAAGACACGCCCACTCCCCTCCCACCCCCAACCTCTGCTGGGAGGTGCTTGGCACACAAGCCACGCCCACCTGGCAAAAGCCACACCCTTTTACCCCCAGGCCCCGCCCCTTCACCCAAGCCCCTCCTCTTCATCTCAAACCACACCCCTTTGCCCCCAACCCCCGCCCACTTACCCCAAACCCCACCCCACTTGCCCCAAACCCCACCCCTTTGCTCTCAAGCCCCGCCCCTTTACCCCAAACCCCGCCCCATTATCAGGAGCCTCCACCCCTTCCCCAAAGCCCCGCCCCTTTGCTCTCAAGCCCCGCCCCTTTACCCCAAAGCCCCACCCCTCCCCAAAGCCCCGCCCCCTTTCTCAGCCCCTACCTGGGGGTTGGGGGGTCCCGCGGGGGGCGGGGCCGGCGCGGGGGGCGGGGCTCTGGCGCGAGGGGCGGGGGCTTGGGGGGGAGTCCCGCCCCTCCCCCCGCCGGGAGCCCCCTCAGGAATTTCTTCTCCACGTATTTTGGCGCGGATCCAACTCTCCCGCTGGGCCCTGGGGGGGCACGGGGGGGCTGCGGGGGGCTGGGGGGGGGCTTGAGTGGGGTCCTAGGGGGTCCTGGGGGGATCTTGGGGGGATCTGGGGGGGTCTTGGGGGGAAATGGGGGGGGCTGGGAGGGGCTTAGAGGGGTCTCGGGGGGGGAAATGGGGGTCCCGGGGGGGGTCTTGGGGGGAAATGGGGGGGGCTGGGGGGGGCTTAGAAGGGTCTGGGGGGGATCTTGGGGGGATCTTTGGGGGATCTGGGGGGGAAATGGGGGGGCTTAGGGGGGCTTAGAGGGGTCTGGGGGGGGAAATGGGGGGCCCGGGGGGGGACACGGGGGGAAATTGGGGGCTCCTGGGGGGGTCTTGGGGGATCTGGAGGGTCCTGGGGGGGGCTGGGGGAAATAGGGGGGGCTGGGGGGGGCTTGAGTGGGGTCCTGGGGGGTCCTGAGGGGATCTTGGGGGGATCTGGGGGGGGTCTGGGGGGGATCTGGGGAGGTCTGGGGGGGGTCTGGGGGGTGATCTGGGGAGGTCTTGGGGGATCTGAAGGGGCTTGGGGGGAAATGGGGGGTCTGGGGGGGTCTTAGAGGGGTTCCCAGGGTGGTCCAGAGGGTCCCAGGATGGTCCCGGGGGTCCCAGGGGGTTCTCAGGGGGTCCCAGGGTGGTCCCAGGGGGTCCCAGGATGGTCCCAGGGGGTCCCAGGGGGGTCTCAGGGGGTCCCAGAGGGGTCTCAGGGGGTCCCCAGGGTGGTCCCAGGGTGGTCCCAGGGGGTCCCAGGATGGTCCCAGGGGGGTCTCAGGGGGTCCCAGGGTGGTCCCAGGGGGGTCCCAGAGGGTCCCAGGATGGTCCCAGGGGGGTCTCAGGGGTCTCAAGGGTGGTCCCAGGGGGGTCCCAGGGGGGTCCCAGGATGGTCCCAGGGGTCTCAGGGGGTCTCAGGGGGTCCCAGGGGGGTCTCAGGGGTTCCCAGAAGGGTCCCATGGGATTCCTGCCCCCATTCTGGGGGGGGCTCAGGGTGTTTGGTGGGGGGGGGGGCTCAGGGGTGTTTGGGCCCCTTCAGTTCCCCCCCCGATACCCCCAGAGAGGGTTTTTTGGGGTCCCTTTTCGGGGGGATTTTGGGGTTTGGGGCCGGGGGTCTCACCGGGAGCAGCCGGGGGGGGGTCTCTTCACCCCCATCTCCTCCACCCGGGCCTCGTAGATGCCGTTCAGGACCCCGTTCCCCAGCTCGCACATCAGCTGGGGACCCCCAAAAACGTCACCCGGGGGGGGGGCCACGGGCACCCCCCGCCCCCCAAAACCCCCCCCCCAGCCCCCCCAAGCCCTCCCCCCAGTCGTCCCAGTTGCCCCAGTTGCCCCAGTTACCTTCACCAGTTCGGGCTCCCCACGAGTCCAAGGTCAGCGAGCGCACCTTGGAGAAGTGAACCCCCAGACTCCTGGGGGGGTCCGGGGGGGGGTCAGAGGGGGGCTTGGGGGGGTTCTAGGGGGGCTCTTGGGGGTCCCTGGGGGGGCTGGGAGGTTTTAGGGGTCCCTAGAGGTCCTGGAGGGGGGGTCCTGGGGGCTCTTGGGGGTCCCTGGGGGTGCTGGGGGGCACTGGGGGGGCTCTTGGGGGTCCCTGAGTGTGCTGGGGGGGGACACTGGGGGGGGTCCCGGGGGGTCTTGGGGGTCCCTGGGGGTGCTGAGGGGCTCTTGGGGGGGTCCTGGGGGCTCTTGGGGGTCCCTGAGGGTGCTGGGGGCTCTTGGGAGTCCCTGGGGGGTGATGGGGGGGGCACTGGGAAGGGTCCTGGGGGCTCCTGGGGGTCCCTGGGGGTGCTGGGGGGGGCATTGAGGGGGGTTCTGGGGACTCTTGGGGGTCCCCTGGGGGGTGCTGGGGGAGGCACTGGGGGGGTGCTGGAGGTCTTGGGGGTCTCTGGGGGTGCTGGGGGGGGGGCATTGGGAAGGGTCCTGGGGGCTCTTGGGGGTCCCTGGGGGTCCCTGAGGGTGCTGGGAGGTCTTGGGGGTCCCTGGGGGTGCTGGGGGGCTCCTGGGGGGGGGTCCGGGGAGGGTCCTGGGGGTCCCTGGGGGTGCTGAGAGGGTCCACAGAGGGCTTTGGGGGGCACTGGGCACCCCTGGAGGGGTCCTGGGGGCTCTTGGGGTGGGTTTGGGTGCCCTGGGGGTGGGTTTTTGGGGGTTTTTGGGGTGGGGGGTGATTCCAGGATGCCCCCCATATTTTTGGGGTGCCCTCACCGGTGGATGCCCAAGCTCTGGATGCAGAGGGGCATGCCCAGGTCTGGGACCCCGGGTGGGTTTGGGAGCCCAGGGGTGGGTTTAGGTGGGTTTGGGATCCCTGGGGAGGGGTTTGGGTGCTTGGGGGTGCCCTGGGAGGGGGTTTTTGGGGTTTTTGGGGTCGGGGGTGATTCCAGGATGCCCCCCCCCCGTTTTTGGGGTGCCCTCACCGGTGGATGCCCAAGCTCTGGATGCAGAGGGGGATGCCCAGCTCTGGGATCCCGGGTGGGTCTGGGATCCCTGGGGGTGGGTTTGGGTGCTCAGGGGTGCCCTGGGATGGGTTTTTTGGGGGTTTTTGGGGTGGGGGTCGATCCCGGGGTTGCCCCCCCCCATTTTTGGGGGTGCCCTCACCGGTGGATGCCCGAGCACTGGATGCAGAGGGGGATGCCCAGGTTGACACTGGGTGGGTCTGGGATCCCTGGGGGTGGGTTTGGGTGCTCGGGGGTGCCCTGGGATGGGTTTTTTGGGGGTTTTTGGGGTGGGGGGTGATTCCAGGATGCCCCCCCACATTTTTGGGGTGCCCTCACCGGTGGATGCCCGAGCACTGGATGCACAGGGGGATGCCCAGGTTGATATTAGGTGGGTTTAGGGAGCCCGGGGGTGCCCCAGGGAGGGGTTTGGGTGGGTCTGGGTGCCCTGGGGAGGGGTTTTGGTGCCGTGGGGTGGATTTTTTGGGGTTTTTGGGGTGGGGGGTCGATCCCGGGGTTGCCCCCCCCCGTTTTTGGGGTGCCCTCACCGGTGGATGCCCGAGCTCTGGATGCAGAGGGGGATGCCCAGGTCTGGGATCCTGGGTGGGTCTGGGATCCCTGGGGGTGGGTTTGGGTGCTCAGGGGTGCCCTGGGATGGGTTTTTGGGGGGTTTTTGGGGGGGGTCGATCCCGGGGTTGCCCCCCCCGTTTTTGGGGTGCCCTCACCGGTGGATGCCCGAGCACTGGATGCAGAGGGGGATGCCCAGGTTGACACTGGGTGGGTCTGGGATCCCTGGGGGTGGGTTTGGGTGCTCGGGGGTGCCCTGGGATGGGTTTTTTGGGGGTTTTTGGGGTGGGGGGTGATTCCAGGATGCCCCCCATATTTTTGGGGTGCCCTCACCGGTGGATGCCCGAGCACTGGATGCAGAGGGGGATGCCCAGGTTGATATTAGGTGGGTTTAGGAGCCCGGGGGTGCCCCAGGGAGGGGTTTGGGTGGGTCTGGGTGCCCTGGGGAGGGGTTTTGGTGCCCTGGGGTGGATTTTTTTGGGGTTTTTGGGGCTGGGGTCGATCCCGGGGTTGCCCCCCCCCGTTTTTGGGGTGCCCTCACCGGTGGATGCCCGAGCACTGGATGCAGAGGGTGATGCCCAGGTTGACGCTGGCCCACTCGGGGTGGGGGGGCTCGGCAGTCGCAGCAGCTCCCGTTGCCCTCGGGCCCCCCCAGCACCGCCGGCAGCACCTCCTGGGACACGGGGGGGGCCCCCCCTGGGACCCCCCCGGACCCCCGACACCGACCACGCCCGCTCGGGGGGCTGGGGGGGACAGGGGGGGGGTCGGTGAGGGGCGGGGGGACCCTCCCGGAGAGGGGGTTGGGGGGCCCTGAGAGCCCCCAAAGAGGGGTTTGGGGGTCCCTGATCCCCCCAAAGAGGGGTTTGGGGATCCTTTTCCACCCTCAGGAGGGTTTTGGGGTCCCCAATCCCACCCCAGGAAGGTTTTGGGGTCTCTGATCCCACCCCAGGAAGGTTTTGGGGTCTCTGATCCCACCCCCAGAAAGGGTTTTGGGGTCCCTGATCCCCCCAAAGAGGGGTTTGGTGTCCCTTTTCCGCCCTCAGGAGGGTTTTGGGGTCCCCAATCCCACCCAAAGAGGGGTTTGGGGGTCCCTGATCCCACTCAAAGAGGGGTTTGGGGTCCCTTTTCCGCCCTCAGGACAGTTTGGGGGTCCCTGATCACACCCAAAGAGGGATTTTGGGGGCCCTGAGACCCCCAAAGAGGGATTTGGGGTCCCTTTTCCACCCTCGGGAAGGTTTTGGGGTCCCCACCTGTCCCGGGGGGGGGTTTTGGGGAGCTCGAGGTGTTTTGGGGGTCCCAGGGGGTGTTTTTTGGGGGGGGTCTCACCTGCCCTCGGGGGGTTTTGGGGGTCCCAGGGGGTGTTTTTGGGGGTCTCACCTGCCCCGGGGGGGGTTTTGGGGGTCCCAGGGTATTTTGGTGGTCCAGGGTATTTTAGGGGTGTTTTTAGGGGGTCTCACCTGCCCCGGGGGGGGTTTTGGTGGTCCCAGGGTATTTTGGGGGTCCCAGGGTGTGTTTTTGGGGTCTCACCTGCCCCGGGGGGGGTTTTGGTGGTCCCAGGGTATTTTGGTGGTCCCAGGGTATTTTGGGGGTGTTTTTGGGGGTCTCACCTGCCCCAGGGGGGGTTTTGGGGGTCCCAGGGTATTTTAGGGGTGTTTCTGGGGGTCTCACCTGCCCCGGGGGGGTTTTGGGGGTCCCAGGGTGTGTTTTTGGGGGTCTCACCTGCCCCGGGGGGGGTTTTGGGGGTCCCAGGGTGAAGGCCCTGCCGATGCTGCTCTGCACCGCGCTGAGCCAGCGGCGCTGCTGCCCCCCCGAATCCGCCTGCAGGACACACGACCTGGGGGGGAAAGGGGATTTGGGGTGACCCCCGGGGGGTTTGGGGCACCCCCGGGGGGTTTGGGGGCCCTCCCCGATTTTTTGGGGTCCCCCCAGGGGGTTTTTGGGGGTCCTCGAGGTCGTTTTGGAGCCCCGAGTTTGGGGAATCGGGAGGTTTTGGGGTCTCCCCCAGGAGGATTTTGGGGTCCCCTCTGGGATTTTGGGGTCCCCCAGGAGGGTTTGGGGCACCCCCGGGGGGTTTGGGGGCCCTCCCCGATTTTTTGGGGTCCCCCCAGGGGGGTTTTGGGGATCCCTGGGGTTATTTTGGGGGGGTTTGGAGCCCCAAGCTTGGGGGATCGGGAGGTTTTGGGGTCTCCCCCAGGAGGGTTTTGGGGTCCCCTGTGGGGTTTGGGGTCACCCCCGGGGGGTTTGGGGGCCCTCCCCGATTTTTTGGGGTCCCCCAGGAGAGTTTTGGGGTCCCTTGGGGGCAGATTTGGGGGTCTCCAGGGTTGTTTTGAGGGGTTGGGAGGGGGTTTCAGTGGGTTTGGGGGCAATTTCAGAGTCCCCTCAGGTTTTGGGGTCCCCCAGGAGGGGCTTGGGGGCCCTTGAAGGCAGATTTGGAGATCCCTGGGGTTGTTTTGTGGGGTTTGGAGAGGAATTCATTGGGTTTGGGGGGAATTTTGGGGACTCCTCTGGGGTTTTGGAGTCCCCCAGGAGGGTTTTGGGGTCCCTTGGGAGCAGATTTGGGGATCCCCGGGGTTGTTTTGTGGGGTTTGGAAGGGATTTCAGTGGGTTTGGGGGGGCGGATTTTGAAGAGTTTGGGGGGATTTTAAAGGGTTTGGGGAGGACTTTGGGGGGATTTTGGGGTCCCCTCGTGTTTTGGGGTCCCCCAGGAGGGTTTTGGGGTCCGTTGGAGAAAGATTTGGGGATCCCCAGGGTTGTTTTGTGGGGTTTGGAGAGGATTTTAAAGGGTTTGGGGGGATTTTGGGGGGGATTTCGGGGTCCCCTCGGGTTCTGGGGTCCCTCAGGAGGTTTTTGGGGTCCCCCAGGAGGGTTTGGGGTCCCCCAGGAGGGTTTTGGGGTCCCTTGGGAGCAGATTTGGGGATCCCCGGGGTTGTTTTGTGGGGTTTGGAAGGGATTTCAGTGGGTTTGGGGGGGCGGATTTTGAAGAGTTTGGGGGGATTTTAAAGGGTTTGGGGGGATTTTGGGGGGGATTTTGGGGTCCCCTCGGGTCCTGGGGTCCCCCAGGAGGGTTTTGGGGTCCCATGAGGGCAGATTTGGGGATCCCTGGGGTTGTTTTGTGGGGTTTGGAGAGGATTTCAAAGGGTTTGGGGGGGATTTCGGGGTCCCCTCGGGTTCTGGGGTCCCTCAGGAGGTTTTTGGGGTCCCCCAGGAGGGTTTTGGGGTCCCTCAGGAGGGTTTTGGGGTCCCTTGGGAGCAGATTTGGGGATCCTCGGGGTTGTTTTGTGGGGTTTGGAAGGGATTTCAGTGGGTTTGGGGGGGTGGATTTTGAAGAGTTTGGGGGGATTTTAAAGGGTTTGGGGAGGACTTTGGGGGGATTTTGGGGTCCCCTCGTGTTTTGGGGTCCCCCAGGAGGGTTTTGGGGTCCGTTGGAGAAAGATTTGGGGATCCCCAGGGTTGTTTTGTGGGGTTTGGAGAGGATTTTAAAGGGTTTGGGGGGATTTTGGGGGGGATTTCGGGGTCCCCTCGGGTTTTGGGGTCCCCCAGGAGGGTTTTGGGGTCCCCCAGGAGGGTTTTGGGGTCCCCCCCGGGGTTTGGGGGCTCACTTGGAGGGCGAGACGACCTCGAAGCAGAAGCGCCGCTCGAGGTCCGGGCAGGGTTTGACGGTGCAGAGCCGCAGGTCCTCCACCACCACCGTGGGGGGGTCCTGGGGGACCCCAAAAACTCAGACCGGGGGGGCTCCCCCAAAATCAGGCACCCTAAAACATGGCCCACCTAAAACCTGGCCCCACAAACTGATATCCCAAAACAGAACCTCTGAATTGAGCCCCAAAACTGACACCCCAAAACCCGGCACCCTAAAACCTGGCCCCCAAAAACTGACACCCCCAAATTACCCCTCCAAAAAGTGACACCCCCAAAAGTGACACCCCAAAAACTGACACCTCAAAATTGACCCCCAAACTGACACCCCAAAACCGAACCCCCAAATTGAACCCCAAAAACTTGACACCCTAAAACCCAACCCCAAAACTGACACCCCGAAATTGCCCCCCAAAAATGAAACCCCCAAATTGAACCCCAAAACTGAAACCCCAAAACCTGGCACCCTAAAACCTGGCCCCAAAAACTGACACCCCAAAACTGAACCCCCCAAAACTGAACCCCCAAAACCTGAAACCCTAAAACCCAAAACTGAACCCCCAAAACGCCCCCCAGACCCTCCAAATCCCCCCCTGGACACCCCAAAACCCCTCCAGACTCCCTTGGGTCCCCCCAAAACTTCCCCAGGACCCCCCAACCCCCCCCAGGTCCCCCTAAACCCCATCTGGATCCCCCCAAACCCCCTTTGGCCCCTTTAACGCCCCTCAGACTCCCCCAGGACCCCCCAAGCCCCTCCAGGACCCCCCCAAAACCCCCCCAGGACCCCCCAAACACCCCAAACCCCCTCGACAAGCCCCCCTGGGCTCCCCCAAAACCCCCTCTGGACCTCCCCAAACCCCCTCTGGACCCCCCCAAACCCCCTTTGGTCCCCTCTAAACCACCCCCAGACCCCCAAACCCCCCCTGGGCCCCCCCAAAACCCCCCCTGGGCTCCCCCCAAACCCCCTCTGGACCCCCCCAAACCCCCTTTGGTCCCCTCTAAACCACTCCCAGACCCCCAAACCCCCCCTGGGCCCCCCCCAAACCCCCCCTGGGCCCCCCCAAAACCCCCCCTGGGCTCCCCCCAAACCCCCTCTGGACCCCCCCAAACCCCCTTTGGTCCCCTCTAAACCACCCCCAGACCCCCAAACCCCCCTCGGACCCCCCCAAGTCCCCCAGATGCCCCCAACCCCCCCCGCAGGACCCCCCAAAACCCCCCCCCAGGACCCCCAGACCCACCCGGGCCCGTTTCAGATACACCAGTTGGTTGCTGCGGATGAAGAACCAGCGCCTGGGGAGGGAAAAAGGGGGGGTCAGGGGGGACCCCAAAACCTCGGGGGGGACCCCAAAACCACCCTGGGGGTCAGGGGGGACCCCAAAACCTCGGGGGGAGACCCCAAAACCTCCCTGGGGGTCAGGGGGGACCCCAAAACCTCGGGGGGGGACCCCAAAACCACCCTGGGGGCCAGGGGGGACCCCAAAACCTCGGGGGAGACCCCAAAACCACCCTGGGGGTCAGGGGGGACCCCAAAACCTCGGGGGATACCCCAAAACCACCCTGGGGTGTTTAGGGGGGTGTAGGGGGGGGATTTGGGGGTTCCAGGGTGGATTTTGGGGTGGATTTGGGGTGTTTTGTGGTGTTTTGGGGGTCCCAGAACGTATTTGGGGGGGTGTGTGGGGTATTTATGGGGTTCCAGGGTGGATTTGGGGTGGATTTGGTGTGTTTTGGGGTTCTGGGGTGGATTTGGGGTGTTTTGGTGGTTCCAGGGTGGATTTGGGGTGGATTTGGGGTGTTTTGGGTTTCTGGGGTGGATTTGGGGGGGGGGGGTAGGGGGTATTTATGGGGTTCCAGGGTGGATTTTGGGGTGGTTTTGAGGTGTTTTGGGGTTCCACGATGGATTTAGGGAGCTTTGGGGTGGTTTTGGGGTGTCTTGGGGTGGTTTTGGGGTGGTTTGGGGTTCCAGGATGGATTTGGGGTGGTTTTGGGGTGTTTTGGGGGTATTTTGGGGTGTTTTGGGGTATTTTTGGGGTATTTTGGGGTGGTTTTGGGGTATTTTGGGGTGGTTTGGGGGTATTTTTGGGGTATTTTGGGGTATTTTTGGGTGTTTTGGGGTATTTTGGGGTGTTTTGGGGTGGTTTTGGGGTATTTTGCGGGTGGTTTGGGGGTATTTTGGGGTGGTTTGGGGTTCCAGGATGGATTTGGGGTGTTTTGGGGGTATTTTGGGGTGTTTTTGGGTGTTTTGGGGTATTTTTGGGGTATTTTGGGGTGTTTAGGGGGTATTTTGGGGTGATTTTGGGGTATTTTGGGGTATTTTGGGGTGGTTTTGGGGTGTTTTGGGGTGATTTTGGGGTATTTTGGGGTATTTTGGGGTGTTTTGGGGTGGTTTTGGGGTACCTGCTCCAGGTGCGGAAGGCGTTGCTCGCTCTCTTGTACAGGTAACCCTCCATGGGCGGGGCCTCAGGCCCCGCCTCCTCCGAGGCCCCGCCCACCATCTCCTGTGACAGGTCCTGGGGGGTTGTCTGTCATCATGGCCCCGCCCACAACCTGCATGGCCCCGCCCCAAACCAGCTGGCCCCGCCCCCTCGGCCGTGCCACCTCCCCATTGGTCCTGGGGATCAAGCCACGCCCCCTTCACCGAGGTGTCAATCAACTTGGCCCCGCCCACAAATCAAGCCCCACCCCCTGGGTTGTCAATCAATGCCCGTCAGGTTGGCCCCGCCCACCACCACCTGTCAATCAGCCCAGAGCTGCCAATCACAGCTGGCCCCGCCCCCACATCAATCAATCAAACTGCTCCACCCACCTGTCAATCAACAGTGACTCCGCCCCTTCCTGCTGCCATTTGGGTTAAGCCCCGCCCAGTCGCTGTAGCCCCGCCCCTTAGCGATGGCTCCACCCCCACACCAGACCACACCTCCTCTGGTGGAGCCACGCCAAAAATAGCAAAGACCACACCCCCAAGCCCCCCATGTTTGGCTCCGCCCCCTCTGGGTTAGACCACGCCCCTGACCCCCTGGCCACGCCCCCAAATGCCATTAAAAGCCCTCCCACTAGTTTGGGCTCCGCCCTTGGGGTTTGGCTCCACCCCCTCCGGGCAAGACCACACCTAGTCCACGCCCACACCCCATAGGCCACGCCCATGCCCTGGCCACGCCCACGTCCCCCGGCCACGCCCACCTGCTGCATGAGGAGGTGGTGCCGCTGCTCCAGGTCCCGCTGCCGCCGAGCCCCCTCCAGCTCCCGCCGCTCCAGCTGGGGGGGACCCCCCAAAAATGGGTCACTGGGACCCCCCAATCCCTGCAGGACCCCCCAGACCCCCCCGGGACCCCCCAAATCCCTGGGGAACCCCCCCGGATCCCCCCAAATCCGGGACCTGCCGCCGAGCCCCCTCCAGCTCCCGCTGCTCCAGCTGGGGGGACCCCCCCAAAAACGGGTCACTGGGACCCCCCCAAATCCCTGCAGGACCCCCCAAATCCCTGCAGGACCCCCCAGACCACCTCAGGGCCCCCCAAATCCCTGGGGAACCCTTCCGCTCCCTCAGGACCCCCCAAATCCACGGGGTTTTTTTTGGGGGGGGTTGGGGAGTTTTTTGGGGGGTTTTGGGGGTCCCACCTGCGCCCCCAGGTGCCCCCGGAAGTCGCGGGTCTCGGTGGATTTGGGGGGGTTTTGGGTGATCCCTTGGAGGTGGGATTTTGGGGGGTTTTTGGGTTTTTTTGGGGGGTCCCACCTGCGCCCCCAGGTGCCCCCGGAAGTTGCGGGTTTGGTGGATTTGGGGGGGATTTGGGGGGGATTTGGGGGGGTTTTGGGGGATGTCTTGGAGGGTTTTTTTGGGGGGGTTTTGGGGGGATTTTGGGGGTCCCACCTGCGCCCCCAGGTGCCCCCGGAAGTCGCGGGTCTCGGTGGATTTGGGGGGGTCCCTTGGAGGTGGGATTTTGGGGGTTTTTTGGGGGTTTTTTGGGGGAGGATTAGGGGATTTTGGGGGGGATTTTGGGGTCCCACCTGCGCCCCCAGGTGCCCCCGGAAGTCGCGGGTCTTGGGGGATTTGGGGGGTATTTGGGGGGGTTTTGGGGGATTCCTTGGAGGTGAGGTTTGGGGTTTTTTTGGGAGGTTTAGGGGGGTTTGGGGGATTCCTTGGAGGTGGGGTTTTGGGTTTTTTTTGGGGGGGGTTGGTGGTTTTGGGGGGGGTTTTGGGGGATTCCTTGGAGGTGGGGTTTTGGGTTTTTTTGGTTTTTTTTCTGGGGGGGAGTGGGGTTTTTTTGGGAGGGTTTTGGTGCTTTTTGGGGGGGGGTTAGGGGATTACTTGGAGGTGAGTTTTGGGATTTTGGGAGTTTTTTTGGGGGGTAGTTTTAGGAGATTTTTGGGGGGGCTTTGGGGGATTCCTTGGAGGTAGGATTTTGGGGGTTTTTGGGGGGAGGGTTAGGGGATTTTGGGGGGGATTTTGGGGTCCCACCTGCGCCCCCAGGTGCCCCTGGAAGTCGCGGGTCTTGGTGGATTTGGGGGGGTTTTGGGGGTCCCTTGGAGGTGGGATTTTGGGGGGTTTTTTGGGGGGAGGGTTAGGGGATTTTGGGGGGATTTTGGGGGTCCCACCTGCGCCCCCAGGTGCCCCCGGAAGTCGCGGGTCTCCGTCTCCCCCCGGTGGCCGCGGGTGTAAAACGCGGCCTGAGCCTCGAGCAGCGACAGCACCTTTTGGGGGGGGGGAGAGAGGTCGGTGTCACCCCCCCGGGACCCACAAACCCACCCCCGGCACCCTCAAATCCCCCCCGGGACCCCCAAACCCACCCCCGGGACCCTCAAATCCCCCCCGGGACCCACAAACCCACCCCCGGGACCCTCAAATCCCCCCCGGGACCCCCAAACCCACCCCCGGGACCCTCAAATCCCCCTCGGGACCCCCAAACCCACCCCCGGGACCCTCAAATCCCCCTCGGGACCCCCAAACCCACCCCCGGGACCTCCAAATCCCCCTCGGGACACCCAGACCCTCCCCGGGACCCCTAAACCACCCTCAGGACCCCCAAACCCACCCCCGGGACCTCCAAATCCCCCTCGGGACACCCAGACCCCACCCAGGACCCCCAAACCACCCTCAGGACCCCCAAACCCACCCCCGGGACCTCCAAATCCCCCTTGGGACACCCAGACTCTCCTCGGGACCCCCAGATCCATCCCGGGACCCCCAAGTCCCCCTCAGGACCCCCAGACCCCACCCAGGACCCTGAAACCACCCTCAGGACCCCCCAGATCCACCCTGAGAGTCCCAAATCCCCCTTGAGTCACCCAGACCCTCCTCGGGACCCCCAAACCATCCTCAGGACCTGCAGACCCGCCCTGGGACCCCCAGATCCACCTCGGGACCCCCAAGTCCTCCTCCAGACACCCAGAGCCCACCCAGGACCCCCAAATCCCCCTCGGGACCCCCAAATCCCCCTCGGGACCCCTGAAATCTCTCCAAACACCTTCCCAGGACCCCCCAAAATCCCCAAAGGAACCCCAAATCCCCCCCTCCAAATCCCTTCCAGAGACCCCCCAAACCCTCTCAGAGGCCCAGGGACCCCCCCAGGCCCCCCCAGGACCACCCCAAGACCCCCCAAAACCCCACAGGGACCCCCAAATGCTCCCCAGGACCCCCCAAACCCTCCCCAGGACTCCCCAAAATCCCCAAAGAAACCCCAAATCCCCCCCCTCCAAACCCCTTCCAGAGACCCCAAACCCCCTCAGAGGCCCAGAGACCCCCCCAGGCCCCCCAGGGACCCCCCAGGACCTCCCTAAGACCCCCCAAAACCCCACAGGGCCCTCCAAATGCTCCCCAGGACCCCCCAAACCTCCCCAGGACCCCCCAAAATCCCCAAAGAAACCCCAATCCCCCCCCCAAATCCCTTCCAGAGACCCCCAAATCCCCTCAGAGACACAAAGACCCCCAAGGCCACCCCAGAGACCCCCGGGGACCCCCCAAAACCTCCCTGGCACCCCTCAGGACCCCCCCAAATCCCCAAAGAAACCCCAAATCCCCCCCCTCCAAATCCCTTCCAGAGACCCCAAAACCCCCTCAGAGACCCAAGGACCCCACAAAGACCCCCAGGGACCCCCGGGGACCCCCCCAGACCCCCCCAATCCCACTCACGAACTGCAGAATCTCCGTTTGCTTCTTGTCTTCCAGCACGTTCAGCTGGGGGGGGAGGGGAGGGTTAGGCCACGCCCACCGTGACCACGCCCACACAAGCCACACCCCCTCACGGCCCCACCCACAGAGGCTCCGCCCCTTCAAGACCAGCCCCACTTGGCCCCGCCCCTTTAAGCCCCTTTAAGCCCCGCCCACCATTTCCACTCACATAAGCCCCGCCCACTCAAAGCCACGCCCGACAAGCCCCACCCCATTGGGCCCCTCCCTACACAAACCCCGCCTCCCAGAAGCCCCGCCCACACACAACCCCCACCAACAAAGAAGCCACGCCCCCAGGTTCATCCTCCAATGTCACGCCCTCGAGCCACGCCCAAACCACGCCCACAAAGCCCCACCCCCTCCAGGTTTGTTCCTGTTCTAGCCCCGCCCCCACAGAAACCCCGCCCACCCCCACGGGACCCTCCCACCCAAGCTCCGCCCACATTCACACGTCTAGTCCTGCCCCCTCCCTCAAGCCCCGCCCACTCAAGCCCCGCCCACTCAGGCAGCTTCTCATATAAGACTCCTCTGAAGCCCCGCCCACCTGCAGCACATAGTCCATCCCCTTGACTCTGGCCACGCCCATCCCCATTAAGCCCCTCCCACCTGCAGCACATAGTCCATCCCCTTGACTCTGGCCACGCCCATTCCCATTAAGCCCCACCCACCTGCAGCATGTAGCCCATACCCCGATTCTGGCCACGCCCACCCCACTAAGCCCCGCCCATCCCATTAAGCCCCACCCACCTGCAGCACATGGTCCATCCCCCTGTCTCTGACCACGCCCACCCCATTAAGCCCCGCCTACCTGCAGCACATGGTCCATCCCCCTGTCTCTGACCACGCCCACCCACATTAAGACCCCACCCACCCCATTAAGCCCCGCCCACCTGCAGTACTTATACCAGCCCCCTTCCTCTGGCCCCGCCCACCTGCAGCACGTAGTCCAGCCCCCTGGCTCTGGCCACGCCCCTGGCCCCGCCCAGCGCCGCCGCCGCCTCCTGAGCCTCCAGGGGGCGCCGTCGCGGCACCTCGGCGTGGTGCTGCAGCGCCCCCTGCAGGGCGTCCTGCGCCCGCGCCCAGTCCCGGCCCAGGGAGCGCAGACCACGGAGACCCCTGGAATGACCCCAAATAACCCAAAATAACCCAAAATTGGGGGTTAAACCCCACCCAAACCCCTCCCAGCCCCTGCAGGGCGTCCTGCGCCCGCGCCCAGTCCCGGCCCAGGGAGCGGAGACCACGGAGACCCCTAAAATAACCCCAAAATAACCCAAAATTGGGGGTTAAACCCCACCCAACCCCCCCCCAGCCCCTGCAGGGCGTCCTGCGCCCGCGCCCAGTCCCGGCCCAGGGAGCGGAGACCACGGAGACCCCTGGAATGACCCCAAATAACCCAAAATTGGGGCATTGGGACCCCCCCAAGCCCACAGAGACCCTGGAGACCCTTGAAATGACCAAAAATAACCCAAAATTGGGGGTTAAACCCCACCCAGAGCCCTCACAGACCCCGGAGACCCCTGGAATGACCCAAAAATTGGGGGTACTGGGACCCCCAGAGCCCACACAGACCCCTGAAATGACCCCAAAATAACCCAAAATAACCCCAAAATTGGGGTGCTGGGACCCCCCAGAACCCCACACAGACCTCGGAGACCCCTGGAATGACCCCAAAATAACCCAAAATTGGGGTGCTGGGATCCCCAGAGCCCCACACAGACCCCAAAGACCCCTAAAATAACCCAAAACTGGGGGTTAAACCCCATCCTGACCCTCTGGGGACCCCCCGGGACCCCCCCAGGCCCCCCCAGTCCCCCCATCCCGCCTCACTCCCGGAGCAGGGGCTGGAGGTGCCTCCTCAGGGCGCTCTGGGTGCAGCTCCGCAGCTCCTGGGGGCGGGGCCGAGCCAAAAAGGGGCGTGGTCAGTCCACAATAGGGGCGTGGTCCAACCAGAAGGGCGTGGTCATGCAATAAAGGGGCGTGGTCAGGTCAGTAGGGGGCGTGGTCAGAAAAAAGGGGCGTGGTCATGCCAGAAGGGGCGTGGTCAGGATGCAAAGGGGTGAGGAGGGGTTTGAGGGAAGGGGTGTGGCTTTGGAGAAGGGGCGTGGTCAAGGAAGGGGGCGTGGTTTGACTAAAAGGGTGTGGTCAGGCACAGAGGGCGTGGTCTGGTCAATGAAGGGGCGGGGCCAGGTGAGACAGTTGGGGAAGGGGGTGTGGCTTGGAGACAAGGGGTGTGGCCTGAAGGGAGAGGGCGGGGTTTTGTCCTGGGGGCGTGGTCACAGAGATGGGCGGGACCAAATTGGGGCCAGGTGGGGGTGGGGCTTAAAGGGGAGGAGCATGGGGAGGGGGCGTGGTCAGAGGGGTGCAGCCATGGAAGGGGCGTGGTCACAATGGGGGGGCGTGGTCACAGAGGTGGGGGTGTGTCGCCAGGGAATGGGGGCGTGGTCTCAGGGGAAGGGGGTGTGTCCCTGCAAAAAGGGGGCGTGGCCTGACCTCGTGGCTGTCCATCATCTGCTCCAGGGAGTCACAGAACCGCTCCAGGGCCTCCTGGGGGGGTCACAGCGGGGTCACGGAGGGGTCACAGCAGGGTCATGACCCCCCCCCCCTTCTGAACCCCTCAAAGACCCCCCAAGGACCCCCCGACCTTCCCTGAGGCCCCCAAAGCCCCCCAAGGACCCCCAAACCCCCTAAGACCCCCCCCAAACCCCCTGACCTTCCCTGAGCCCCCCAAAGCCCCCCAGGGACCCCCCCAAAACCCCTGGGCCCCCCCCCAAACCCCCCAAGGGACCCCCCCAAAACCCCTGGGACCCCCCCCAAACCCCCCAACCTTCCCTGAGCCCCCCAAAGCCCCCCCAGGGACCCCCAAACCCTCCCAGACTCCCGGAGACCCCCAAGGACCCCTTGACCTTCCCTGAGCACCCCAAAAACTCCCCCAGGGACCCCCAAACACACAGGGACCCCCCCCCAAACCATCTCAGGCTCCCTGAGACCCCCAAAGACCCCCCCGATCTTCCCTGAGTACCCCAAAGCCCCCCAAGGACCCCCAAACCCCCCCAGGGACCCCCAAACCCCCTGAGCCCCCCAAAAGCTCCCCAGGGACCCCCCGACTTTCTCTGAGCCCCCCAAAGCCCCCCAGGGACCCCCTGACCTTCCCTGAGCCCCCCAAACTCCCCCAGGGACCCTCAAACCCCCAGGGACCCCCCCCTAAACCCCCCCAGACTCCCGGAGACCCCCAAAGACCCCCCGACCTTTCCTCAGACCCCCAAAAATCCCCAAGGACCCCCCAACCTTTCCTGAGCCCCCCAAAGCCCCCCCGGGCCCCCCCCCCCCCGGGGATTTTGGGGGGTCTCACCTTGAGCAGGGGGTCCCCCCGGGGGGTCCCCGCGAGCTCCCGGAGCCCCGCGGCGAAGGCGCGGCTGGAACCTTCCAGAACCCGCCCGGCCTCCAGCGCTGCTGAGCACAGCTTGGACACCTGGGGGGGACCCCAAAAACACCCCAAAAACACCCCAGAAACACCCCCAAACCTGAGCACAGCTTGGACACCTGGGGGACCCCAAAAACACCCCAAAAACCACCTGGGTCACCCCAAAAACACCCCAAAACCTGAGCACAGCTTGGACACCTGGGGGGACCCCAAAAACACACCTGGGTCACCCCAAAAACACCCCCAAACCTGAGCACAGCTTGGACACCTGGGGGACCCCAAAAACACCCCAAAACCTGAGCACAGCTTGGACACCTGGGGGGGACCCCAAAAACCACCTGGGTCACCCCAAAAACACCCCCAAACCTGAGCACAGCTTGGACACCTGGGGGGACCCCAAAAACACCCCAAAAACCACCTGGGTCACCCCAAAACCACCCCAAAACCTGAGCACAGCTTGGACACCTGGGGGGACCCCAAAAACACCCCAAAAACACCCCAAAAACACCCCAAAACCTGAGCACAGCTTGGACACCTGGGGGACCCCAAAAACACACCTGGGTCACCCCAAAAACACCCCAAAAACCACCCCAAAAACACACCTGGGTCACCCCAAAAACACCCCAAAACCTGAGCACAGCTTGGACACCTGGGGGACCCCAAAAACACCCCAAAACCACCCCAAAAACACCCCAAAACCTGAGCACAGCTTGGACACCTGGGGGACCCCAAAACCACCCCAAAAACACCCCAAAAACACCCCAAAAACACCCCAAAACCTGAGCACAGCTTGGACACCTGGGGGACCCCAAAACCACCCCAAAACCTGAGCACAGCTTGGACACCTGGGGGGACCCCAAAAACACCCCAAAAACACCCCAAAAACACCCCAAAACCTGAGCACAGCTTGGACACTTGGGGGGACCCCAAAAACACCCCAAAAACCACCTGGGTCACCCCAAAAACACCCCAAAACCTGAGCACAGCTTGGACACCTGGGGGGACCCCAAAAATACCCCAAAACCACCCCAAAAACCACCTGGGTCACCCCAAAACCTGAGCACAGCTTGGACACCTGGGGGACCCCAAAAACACCCCCAAAACACCCCAAAAAACACCTGGGTCACCCCAAAACCTGAGCACAGCTTGGACACCTGGGGGACCCCAAAAACACACCTGGGTCACCCCAAAAACACCCCAAAACCTGAGCACAGCTTGGACACCTGGGGGACCCCAAAAACACCCCAGAACCACCCCCAAAAACACCCCAAAAACACCCCAAAACCTGAGCACAGCTTGGACACCTGGGGGGACCCCAAAACCACCCCAAAACCACCCCAAAAAACCACCTGGGTCACCCCAAAAACACCCCCAAACCTGAGCACAGCTTGGACACCTGGGGGGACCCCAAAAACACCCCAAAACCACCCCAAAAAACCACCTGGGTCACCCCAAAAACACCCCAAAACCTGAGCACAGATTGGACACCTGGGGGGACCCCAAAAACACCCCAGAACCACCCCAAAAACCACCTGGGTCACCCCAAAACCTGAGTAGAGATTGGACACCTGGGGGGACCCCAAAAACACCCCAAAAACCACCCAGGTCACCCCAAAAACCTGAGCACAGCTTGGACACCTGGGGGACCCCAAAAACACCCCCAAAACACCCCAAAAAACACCTGGGTCACCCCAAAAACTGAGCACAGCTTGGACACCTGGGGGGACCCCAAAACTCCCCCGGGATCACCCCAAAACCCCTCCGGGGTCACCCCAAAATCCCCCCAAACCCCAAACTCCCCCCCCGGTCACCCCAAAACTCCCCCAAACCCCCCCGGGGTCGCTCCAACCCCCCCCCCCAAAAACCTCCAGGACCCCCCCAATCCACCCCAATCCCCCCTTCCCACCCCCCCCAGAGTTTGGGGTCCCCCCCCCAAAGATTTTGGGGTCCCCCCCTCCCAGATTTTGGGGTCCCCCCTCACCTTCTCCAGGTGGGTCTCGAGTTCGGCCACGTCGGCCTCGGCCTCTTCCACGGCCGCCCTGGGGGGGTTTGGGGGAGATTTGGGGGTCACTGGGGGGGTTTGGGGGGTCACTGAAGGGGTTTGGGGGGTCCTGGGAGGGTTTGGGGGTCATTTGGGGGGTCACTGAGGGGGTTTGGGGGGTCACTGAAGGGGTTTGGGGGGTCCTGGGAGGGTTTGGGGGCGATTTGGGGGGTCACTGGGGGGGTTTGGGGGCCATTTGGGGGTCACTGGGGGGTTTTGGGGGGTCCTGGGGGGGTTTGGGGGCAATTTTGGGGGGTCACTGGGGGGGTTTGGGGGGTCACTGGGGGGGTTTGGGGGCGATTTGGGGGTCACTGAGGGGGTTTGGGGGGTCACTGGGGGGGTTTGGGGGGTCACTGAAGGGGTTTGGGGGGTCCTGGGAGGGTTTGGGGGCGATTTGGGGGGTCACTGGTGGGGTTTGGGGGTGATTTGGGGGGTCACTGGGGGGTTTTGGGGGGTCACTGGGGGGGTTTGGGGGGTCCTGGGGGGGTTTGGGGGCGATTTGGGGGTCACTGGGGGGGTTTGGGGGGTCACTGAAGGGGTTTGGGGGGTCCTGGGAGGGTTTGGGGGCGATTTGGGGGGTCCTGGGGGGGTTTGGGGGCCATTTGGGGGTCACTGGGGGGTTTTGGGGGGTCCTGGGGGGGTTTGGGGGCAATTTTGGGGGGTCACTGGGGGGGTTTGGGGGGTCCTGGGGGGGTTTGGGGGCAATTTTGGGGGGTCACTGGGGGGTTTTGGGGGGTCCTGGGGGGGTTTGGGGGCCATTTGGGGGTCACTGGGGGGTTTGGGGGGTCCTGGGAGGGTTTGGGGGCGATTTTGGGGGGTCACTGAGGGGGTTTGGGGGGTCCTGGTGGGGTTTGGGGGTGATTTGGGGGTCACTGGGGGGGGTTTGGGGGGTCCTGGGAGGGTTTGGGGGTGATTTGGGGTCCCTGAGGGGGTTTTGGGGGTCCCAGGGGTGTCCAGGGCTGGATTTTGGGGTGATTTTGGGGTGGTTTGGGGCTGTTTTGGGGGTCCTGGGTGTGTCCAGGGCCAGATTTTGGGGTGATTTGGGGTGTTTTGGGGGTCCTGTGGGTGTCCAGGGCTGGATTTTGGGGTGATTTGGGGGTGAATTTGGGGTCCCGGGGGTGCCCAGGGGTGGATTTTGGGGTGATTTTGGGGTGTTTTTGGATGTTTTGGGGGTGATTTGGGGTGTTTTGGGGTCCCGGGGGTGCCCAGGGGTGGATTTTGGGGTGATTTTGGGGTGATTTAGGGGTGATTTTGGGGTGTTTTGGGGGTCCCGGGTATCCAGGGCCAGATTTTGGGGTGATTTAGGGGTGATTTTGGGGTGTTTTGGGGTCCTGGGGGTGCCCAGGGGTGGATTTTGGGGTGGATTTTGGGGTGATTTTGGGGTGTTTTGGGGCCCCGCGGGTGTTTCCGGAGCCGCTTCCGGAGGTGCCACCGTTTGGGGGGGGGGGGGGGGCACCCAAAAAACGGTCGCTGTTCCCCCTCCCCCCCCCGGGCAACACAACAACAACCCCCCCAGTGAGAGACCCCCACCCTCAAACACCCCCCCGGGAGAGACCCCCACCCCAAAACACCCCCCAGAGAGAGACCCCCACCCCAAAACACCCCCCAGTGAGAGACCCCCACCCTCAAAAACACCCCCCCAGGGAGAGACCCCCACCCTCAAACACCCCCCCATTGAGAGACCCCCACCCCAAAACACCCCCCCGGGAGAGACCCCCACCCCAAAACACCCCCCATTGGGAGACCCCCACCCCAAAACACCCCCCCAGTGAGAGACCCCCACCCCAAAACACCCCCCATTGAGAGACCCCCACCCCAAAACACCCCCCCAGTGAGAGACCCCCACCCCAAAACACCCCCCATTGAGAGACCCCCACCCCAAAACACCCCCCAGTGAGAGACCCCCACCCCAAAACACCCCCCCGGGAGAGACCCCCACCCTCAAACACCCCCCCGGGAGAGACCCCCACCCCAAAACACCCCCCCGGGAGAGACCCCCACCCTCAAAACACCCCCCAGAGAGAGACCCCCACCCTCAAACACCCCCCCGGGAGAGACCCCCACCCCAAAACACCCCCCCGGGAGAGACCCCCACCCCAAAACACCCCCCAGTGAGAGACCCCCACCCCAAAACACCCCCCAGAGAGAGACCCCCACCCTCAAACACCCCCCCAGGGAGAGACCCCCACCCCAAAACACCCCCCATTGAGAGACCCCCACCCTCAAAAACACCCCCCCAGGGAGAGACCCCCACCCTCAAACACCCCCCTGGGAGAGACCCCCACCCCAAAACACCCCCCCATTGAGAGACCCCCACCCTCAAAAACACCCCCCAGAGAGAGACCCCCACCCTCAAACACCCCCCCGGGAGAGACCCCCCACCCCAAAACACCCCCCAGTGAGAGACCCCCACCCTCAAAAACACCCCCCAGTGAGAGACCCCCACCCCAAAACACCCCCCCAGAGAGAGACCCCCACCCTCAAACACCCCCCAGAGAGAGACCCCCACCCCAAAACACCCCCCCAGGGAGAGACCCCCACCCTCAAAAACACCCCCCAGAGAGAGACCCCCACCCTCAAACACCCCCCCGGGAGAGACCCCCACCCCAAAACACCCCCCAGTGAGAGACCCCCACCCTCAAAAACACCCCCCAGTGAGAGACCCCCACCCCAAAACACCCCCCCAGAGAGAGACCCCCACCCTCAAACACCCCCCAGAGAGAGACCCCCACCCCAAAACACCCCCCCAGGGAGAGACCCCCACCCTCAAACACCCCCCAGAGAGAGACCCCCACCCTCAAAAACACCCCCCAGTGAGAGACCCCCACCCTCAAACACCCCCC
>NW_026138539.1:0-28785 GCF_025592945.1 Manacus candei
GCAACTCCTTCATCCCTTTATCCCTTCATCCCTTTCTCCCGCCGCATCCAACCGTGCCCGAGCCCATCCCCTCGGCATTCCCGGCCCCGCCAGAGCATTCCCGGGGAAAGGATTCCCAGGGACAGCATTCCCACGGAAAGCATTCCCAGGGACAGCATTCCCAGGGACAGCATTCCCAAGGAAAGCATTCCCAGGGAAAGCATTCCCACGGAAAGCATTCCCAGGGACAGTATTCCCAGGGACAGTATTCCCAGGGAAAGAATTCCCAGGGAAAGCATTCCCACGGAAAGTATTCCCAGGGACAGTATTCCCAAGGAAAGCATTCCCAGGGAAAGCATTCCCACGGAAAGTATTCCCAGGGAAAGCATTCCCACGGAAAGCATTCCCACGGAAAGCATTCCCAGGGAAGCGTTTCCAGCTCTTTTCCAAAGGGAAGCGTTTCCAGCTGTTTTCCAAAGGGAAGCGTTTCCAGCTGTTTTCCAAAGGGAAGCGTTTCCAGCTCTTTTCCAGAGGGAGGTGAATCCCCTTTTCCCGGCGGGGTTGGAGCGGGCGGGGCTTTGGGGCTTCCCCTGCCCGGCCCGGCAGAGACCCCGCCCGGGATCGCCCCGGGGCGGGTGGGGCGGGAGAGGGTCCCCTGTGCCCCCAACACTGTCCCCATCACTGTCCCCCTGTCCCCAGCACTGTCCCCCTGTGCCCCCAGCACTGTCCCCGTGTCCCCAACACTGTCCCTGTGTCCCCATCACTGTCCCATCACTGTCCCATCACTGTCCCCCCAACACTGTCCCCGTGTCCCCATCGCTGTCCCCCCAGCACTGTCCCCCTGTGCCCCCAACACTGTCCCCGTGTCCCCCCCATCACTGTCCCCATCACTGTCCCCAACACTGTCCCCCTGTGCCCCCAACACTGTCCCCCTGTCCCCCCATCACTGTCCCTGTGCCCCCATCACTGTCACCCTGTCCCCATCCCTGTCCCCATGTCCCCCCAACACTGTCCCCGTGTCCCCATCCCCTGTCCCCCCCAACACTGTCCCCGTGTCCCCATCCCTGTCCCCCCAGCACTGTCCCCGTGTCCCCAACACTGTCCCCGTGTCCCCATCCCTGTCCCCATCACTGTCCCCCCACCCTCCTCACTGTCCCCCTGTCCCCATCACTGTCCCCATCACTGTCCCCCCCTCAGTGTCCCCATGTCCTCCCATGTCCCCCTGTCCCCCCTCAGTGTCCCCATGTCCTCCCATATCCCCCTGTCCCCCCTCACTGTCCCCCTGTCCGCTCTCACTGTCCCCAAGTCCCCCCATCCCCTCCTCCCCCCTGTCCCCTCCCCCTGTCATGCTCCGGTGGCTCCCCCAGAGCTTTGTCACCCTGTCCCTGTCCCTGTCCCCTCTCCCCGCCCCTCTCCCTGTCCCCTGTCCCCTGTCCCTGTCCCTGTCCCTTCTCCCCTATCCCTTGTCCCCTGTCCCTGTCCCCTGTCCCTATCCCTCTCCCTGTCCCCTGTCCCTGTCCCTTCTCCCCTATCCCTTGTCCCCTGTCCCTGTCCCCTGTCCCTATCCCTCTCCCTGTCCCCTGTCCCTGTCCCTTCTCCCCTATCCCTTGTCCCCTGTCCCTGTCCCCTGTCCCTATCCCTCTCCCTGTCCCCTGTCCCTGTCCCTTCTCCCCTATCCCTTGTCCCCTGTCCCTGTCCCCTGTCCCTATCCCTCTCCCTGTCCCCTGTCCCTGTCCCTTCTCCTCTATCCCTTGTCCCCTGTCCCCTCTCCCTGTCCCTCTCCCCTGTCCCTCTCCCCTGTCCCTGTCCCCTGTCCCTGTCCCCTCTCCCTCTCCCCTGTCCCCTCTCCCGTGTCCCTCTCCCCGTCCCTCTCCCTGTCCCTGTCCCTGTCCCCTCTCCCTCTCCCTGTCCCCTCTCCCTGTCCCCTCTCCCTCTCCCCTCTCCTCCATCCCCTGCCGGTGCCGCGCCCACACCCCAACACTCCCGGGATGCTCCCGGAGCCTCTGGAACAGGAGGATGAAGAGGAGGAGGAGGAGGAGGAGGAGTTGGAGGAGCTCGTGCGACAATTCCCGGTGATTCAGCCCCGGAGCAGCTGCGGGGACACGGGGGGGGGGACACGGGGGGGGATCGTTGTCACCAAAGGGGGGGTCGTTGTCACCAAGGGGGGGGTCGTTGTCACCAAAGGGGGGGTCGTTGTCACCGAGCCGCCTCTGCCGGCGGCTCCCGGAGTTCCCCACATTCCCAAAAATCCCTCGGGGCTCCGCGGCTCCCCCTCCCTCATTCCCGGACTTCCCGCTCTCCTCCCTCCCCGGAGGGGGGAAGATTTTTGGGGGATTTTTTCTTTCTAAATCTGGGCTTTTCCAGAGCTGGAGCAGCCCTGCAGCCAGGAGGGAATGTGGGAAGGTTTGGGAAGGTTTGGGAAGGGAAGGTTTGGGAAGGGAAGGTTTGGGAAGGGAAGGTTTGGGAAGGTTTGGGAAGGTTTGGAAAGGGAAGGGAAGGTTTGGGAAGGGAAGGTTTGGGAAGGGAAGGTTTGGGAAGGGAAGGTTTGGGAAGGGAAGGTTTGGGAAGGGAAGGTTTGGGAAGGGAAGGGAAGGTTTGGGAAGGTTTGGGAAGGTTTGGGAAGGGAAGGGAAGGTTTGGGAAGGGAAGGGAAGGGAAGGGAAGGTTTGGGAAGGTTTGGGAAGGTTTGGGAAGGTTTGGGAAGGTTTGGAAGGTTTGGGAAGGGAAGGGAAGGGAAGGGAAGGGAAGGGAAGGGAAGGGAAGGGAAGGGAAGGGAAGGGAAGGGAAGGGAAGGGAAGGGAAGGGAAGGGAAGGGAAGGGAAGGTTTGGGAAGGGAAGGGAAGGGAAGGTTTGGGAAGGTTTGGGAAGGTTTGGGAAGGTTTGGGAAGGGAAGGGAAGGGAAGGGAAGGGAAGGGAAGGGAAGGGAAGGGAAGGGAAGGGAAGGTAAGGTTTGGGAAGGGAAGGTTTGGGAAGGTTTGGGAAGGGAAGGGAAGGGAAGGGAAGGGAAGGGAAGGGAAGGGAAGGGAAGGGAAGGGAAGGGAAGGGAAGGGAAGGGAAGGGAAGGGAAGGGAAGGGAAGGGAAGGGAAGGGAAGGGAAGGGAAGGGAAGGGAAGGGAAGGGAAGGTTTGGGAAGGGAAGGGAAGGGAAGGGAAGGGAAGGGAAGGGAAGGGAAGGGAAGGGAAGGGAAGGGAAGGGAAGGGAAGGGAAGGGAAGGGAAGGGAAGGGAAGGGAAGGGAAGGGAAGGGAACGTTTGGAATTCACTCCAGGTTTCCCCCTCTCCCAGCAGACACAAATCCCGCTGGAGCAGCAGAATTCCCATCTCCTCTCCTCCTCCCTGGAAGGTGGGATCCCACGGACTTCCCACAGGGAAGGACTCTGGAATGTCCCCGGCTCCAGGACCGGCCAGGAAGAGCTTTGTCGGGAATTCTGGCCCCCCGTTATTCCCTCTCCAACGTCCCCCCGGCCTTGTCCTGTTCCCAAATCCCCGCTTGGGGCCACTGTTGCTCCACGGTTTTCCTTGGAAGCGACGGAGGGGAAAAAAAAAAAACAAACAAAAAACAACCCAAACCAAACAATAAACGGTCCGAGGCAATTCCAGAGGGAAGGAGAATTATTTGGGAAAATCAGCCGGGGCTGGGGACGCTTCCTGAAGGGTTTTCCCGGTTTTCCTCCCGGAGGGAGCCCCCGACTCCCGGGTTCTCCCGCAGGGAGCCGGAGAAATTCCAGCCCTTCCTCCCCTCGGAACGGAGGGATGGCTCCCGGATTTTGTTGGGAAAACCCCAGCAGAGGGTCTGGGCTCTGGAGCCGCCCCTCTGGAAGGGGTTTCCCGGGAGATTTGGGGAGCAGAGGGATGAGGGGTCCCCTCCTCCAGGGAGGCTCCGCTCAGGGAAAAATTCCCCTTTTTTTGGGGGGCAGTTTATGGAATATTCCCGAGGGCCCAGAGGGGCTCCTGCAGCTCATCCGGGAGAAACACGGATTTCCCGAGGCCTTGGAGGACTCGGAGCCACCGGATCCTTCGGGGTGTTCCTCCTGTTCCCCCCGCCCGGCACGGGAATCCCAAGGGAACGGGGTTCTCCTCCTGCCCCATTCCCAGGATCCCACAGTTCCCTCTCCTGCCCCATTCCCGGGATCCCACAGTTCCTTTTCCTGCCCCATTCCCAGGATCCCACAGTTCCCTCTCCTGCCCCATTCCCAGGATCCCACAGTTCCCTCTCCTGCCCCATTCCCAGGATCCCACAGCTCCTCCTCCTGCCCCATTCCCAGGTGTTCCCACAGCTCCTTCTCCTGCCCCATTCCCAGGATCCCACAGTTCCTCCTTCTGCCCCATTCCCAGGATCCCACAGTTCCCTCTCCTGCCCCATTCCCAGGATCCCACAGTTCCCTCTCCTGCCCCATTCCCAGGATCCCACAGTTCCTCCTTCTGCCCCATTCCCAGGATCCCACAGTTCCCTTTCCTGCCCCATTCCCAGGATCCCACAGTTCTTCCTCCTGCCCCATTCCCAGGATCCCACAGTTCTTCCTCCTGCCCCATTCCCAGGATCCCACAGCTCCTCTTCCTGCCCCATTCCCAGGATCCCACAGTTCTTCCTCCTGCCCCATTCCCAGGATCCCACAGCTCCTTCTCCTGCCCCATTCCCAGGATCCCACAGTTCTTCCTCCTGCCCCATTCCCAGGTGTTCCCACGGCTCCTTCTCCTGCCCCATTCCCAGGATCCCACAGTTCCTCCTTCTGCCCCATTCCCAGGATCCCACAGTTCCCTCTCCTGCCCCATTCCCAGGATCCCACAGTTCCTCCTCCTGCCCCATTCCCAGGATCCCACAGCTCCCTCTCCTGCCCCATTCCCAGGATCCCACAGCTCCTTTTCCTGCCCCATTCCCAGGATCCCACAGCTCCTTCTCCTGCCCCATTCCCAAGTGTTCCCAATCCCACAGCTCCTTTTCCTGCCCCATTCCCAGGAGGAACGGGGTGTTCCCTGGGCTCCCGATCCCTCTGTCCCGGGAATGCCCCATTCCCGCCCCATTCCCGCTCCTCCTTTCCCATCCCCCGGAGCCTCCCCGGGCAGGGCCCCATTCCCGCCCCCATTCCCATGGAAACTCGGCCCGACCCGGGCGGAAAGGGCAGGACGGGAGGGACAAAGGAGCCGGAACCCGGGACGAGCCGGGAAAAAACCGGGAGCCGGGAAGGGCTCCCGAACCCCCCGGGATTGCCGGGAATTGTCCCGGGGAACGGAGGGAAAAGCGCCGGGAACGCTCGGGGTGAGGAACGGCGGGAGCAAAACACCCCAGTGGGAATATTTTAGGGAAAACAGGGAATATCGGGATTAAAAAGTGTCCCGGGTTGGGAAGGAGCCGCTTCCAACGCCCGGAAAGGCTCCGGGAAAGCGGGAGAGGGAGTTGGGATAAGTGTGGGATGAGGGAATGGCTTGGAGGAGGAGAGGGGGTTTAGTGGGATGTCGGGATATTGGGAAGAAATCCTTCCCTGGGAAGGGGATGGAGGAGAACTGGGAGCGGGGAAGGGCCCCAAATCCTCCGGGATTGCCGGGAATTGTCCCGGGGAACGGAGGGAAAAGCGCCGGGAACGCTCGGGGTGAGGAACGGCGGGAGCAAAACACCCCAGTGGGAATATTTTGGGGAAAAGATGAGATATTTGGGATGAAAAAGTGTCCCGGGTTGGGAAGGAGCCGCTTCCAACGCCCGGAAAGGCTCCGGGAAAGCGGGAGAGGGAGTTGGGATAAGTGTGGGATGAGGGAATGGCTTGGAGGAGGAGAGGGGGGTTAGTGGGATGTCGGGATATTGGGAAGAAATCCTTCCCCGGGAAGGGTGGGCAGGCCCTGGCCCGGGTTTTTCCATGGATTTGCCATCCCTGGAAGTGTCCCAGGCCGGGCTGGGTGGCACCAAGTCCATGGAATGGTTTAGGGGGGAAAAACCAAGAATATTCCCGGCAGATTTTCAAGGATTTGGGGGGAAAACCTTCCCCATTTCCTTCCTTCCTTCTTTGCTTCCTTCCTCTTCCTTCCTTCTTTTCTCCTTTCCAAGGAATATCAGGGGATAGAAATCAATGGATGGAAATCAATGGATAAAATCTGTGGATAAAAATGGACATTTCCTCTTATTTTGATGCCAGTTTCATTTTTTTTTTCCAGCATTCTCCCGTTTTTACCCCTCCCCTCCCATTCCCAACATTCCCAAACGAAACCCTCTCCCATTTTTTCCCTCTCCCAGCATTCCCAGCATTCCCAGACTAAACCCTCTCCCATTTTTACCCCTCCCCTCCAATTCCCAACACTCCCAGACTAAACCCTCTCCCATTTTTTCCCTCTCCCAGCATTCCCAGCATTCCCAGACTAAACCCTCTCCCGTTTTTATCCCTCCCCTCCATTCCCAGCATTCCCAAACTAAACCCTCTCCCAGTTTTTCCCTCTCCCAGCATTCCCAGATTAAACCCTCTCCCATTTTTATCTCTTCCCTCCATTCCCAGCATTCCCAAACTAGATCCTGTCCCGTTTTTACCCCTCCCCTCCCATTCCCAGCATTCCCAGACTAAACCCTCTCCCGTTTTTATCCCTCCCCTCCATTCCCAGCATTCCCAAACTAAACCCTCTCCCGTTTTTCTCCCTCCCTCCTCCATTCCCAGCATTCCCAGACTAAACCCTCTCCCATTTTTTCCCCTCTCCCAGCATTCCCAGATTAAACCCTCTCCCGTTTTTATCCCTCCCCTCCCATTCCCAGCATTCCCAGACTAAACCCTCTCCCATTTTTTCCCTCTCCCAGCGTTCCCAGACTAAACCCTCTCCCATTTTCCTCCCTCCCGAGGCTGCTCAGCCTCCCCCCTCCATTCCCAGCATTCCCAGGCTAAATCCTCTCCCGTTTTTCTCCCTCCCCCCTCCATTCCCAGCATTCCCAAACTAAATCCTGTCCCGTTTTTATCCCTCCCCTCCCATTCCCAGCGTTCCCAGTCTAATCTCTCTCCCCTTTTTTTATCCCTCCCTCCCGAGGATGCTCTGGGAGCCTCCCCCCCTCATTCCCAGCAATCCCAGACTAAATCCCTCTCTTCCCCAGCATTCCCAGCGTTCCAAAACTAATCCCTCTCTGGTTTTTATCCCTCCCTCCCTCCCGAGGATGCTCCAGGAGCCTCCCCAGCATTCCCAGCATTCCCAGACTAAATCCCCTCCCGTTTTTATCCCTCCCTCCCGAGGATGCTGAGCTTCCCTCCTCCATTCCCAGCATTCCCAGCGTTCCCAGACTAATCCCTCTCCCTTTTTTATCCCTCCCTCCCTCCCGAGGATGCTCCAGGAGCCTCCCCCAGCATTCCCAGACTAAATCCCTCTCCCATTTCCCTCCTTCCCGAGGATGCTCCAGGAGCCTCCTCAGCATTCCCAGTGTTCCCAGACTAATCCCTCTCCCGTTTCCCTCCCTCCTGAGGATGCTCCAGGAGCCTCCCCCCCCATTCCCAGCATTCCCAGACTAAATCCCTCTCCCGTTTCCCGTCTCCGGGCGCTGCTGCCACTCCAGGATTTCGCTCTTCCCTGGGAGAAGGATGCAGCTCAGGGATGTGATGCACAGGGATACAGGGATGCAGGCTCAGGGATGGGATGCAGGCTCAGGGATGGGATGCAGGCTCAGGGATGGGATGCAGGCTCAGGGATACAGGGATGGGATGCAGGCACAGGGATGTGATGCACAGGGATACAGGGATGTGATAAAGGCACAGGGATACAGGGATGCAGGCTCAGGGATACAGGGATGTGATACAGGCACAGGGATACAGGGATGCAGCTCAGGGATACAGGGATGCAGGCTCAGGGATGGGATGCTGGCTCAGGGAATGGATGCAGGCACAGGGATACAGGGATGGGATGCAGGCACAGGGATACAGGGATGGGATGCTCAGGGATACAGGGATGGGATGCAGGCACAGGGATGTGATGCAGGCACAGGGATGTGATGCAGGCTCAGGGATACAGGGATGTGATACCAACACAGGGATACAGGGATGCAGGCACAGGGATACAGGGATGGGATGCAGGCACGGGGATGGGATGCAGGCTCAGGGATACAGGGACGAGATGCTGGCACAGGGATGCAGGAATGCAGGCACAGGGATACAGGGATGCAGGCACAGGGATACAGGGATGGGATGCTGGCTCAGGGAATGGATGCAGGCACAGGGATACAGGGACGAGATGCTGGCTCAGGGAATGGATGCAGGCACAGGGATACAGGGACGAGATGCTGGCACAGGGATGTGATGCAGGCACAGGGATACAGGGATGCAGGCACAGGGATACAGGGATGCAGGCACAGGGATGTGATGCAGGCACAGGGATGTGATGCCGGCACAGGGATGGGATGCCGGCACAGGGATGCAGGCACAGGGATGCAGGGATGGGATGCAGGCACAGGGATGTGATGCCGGCACAGGGATGGGATGCAGGCACAGGGATGCAGGCACAGGGATGCAGGCACAGGGATGCAGGGATGGGATGCAGGCACAGGGATGTGATGCCGGCACAGGGATGGGATGCAGGCACAGGGATGTAGGCACAGGGATGCAGGCACAGGGATGCAGGCACAGGGATGCAGGGATGGGATGCAGGCACAGGGATGTGATGCAGGCACAGGGATGGGATGCAGGCACAGGGATGGGATGCAGGCACAGGGATGTGATCCCGGCACAGGGATGTGATCCCAGCTCAGGGATACAGGGATGGGATGGAGGCACAGGGATACAGGCTCAGGGAATGGATCCCGGCACAGGGATGTGCTCCCAGCTCAGGGATGCAGGCGCCGCATCCAGGTTTTCGCTGCACCCCTGCCAGCCCGTGGCTGATTCCCGGGATTATCCCGGCGGGAGGGGGGGTCGGAGGGACCCCCGGGAGGGGGGTGTTTTTGTGATTCCCGGGATTATCCCGGCGGGAGGGGGGGTCAGAGGGACCCCCGGGGGGGGTTTTTGTGCCGGAGCCGCCGCTGGGCTCCCGGTGAGGTCTCTGTGGCGCAATGGACGAGCGCGCTGGACTTCTAATCCAGAGGTTCCGGGTTCGAGTCCCGGCAGAGATGAGCTCCAGGCAGGTGGCCCTTTTCTTTTGCCGCCCATTCCCGAAGGATTCCCGAAGGATTCCATGGAGAGACGCTCCCGGTGGGAAAATAATGGATTTTCACGGCAGGAGGGCTTTGTGCTTCCCCTTTTCCGGGAGAAACCAGAGGGAGGGAAGGGATTCAGGACCTTTTTCCAGGAGAATCCAGAGGGAGGGAAGGGATTCAGGACCTTTTTCCAGGAGGATCCAGAGGGAGGGAAGGGGTTCAGGATCTTCCTCCAGGAGAATCCAGAGGGAGGGAAGGGATTCAGGACCTTTTTCTAGGAGGATCCAGAGGGAGGGAAGGGGGTCAGGACATTCCTCCAGGAATTTTCCAGCAGGATCCAGGGGGAGGGAAGGGGTTCAGGACCTTCTTCCTGGAGGATCCAGGGGGAGGGAAGGGGTCCAGGATCTTCTCCCAGGAGTTTTCCAGGAGGATCCAGAGGGAGGGAAGGGGGTCAGGATCTTCTCCCAGGAGAATCCAGGGGGCAGGGAAGGGATCCAGGACCTTCTCCCAGGAGAATCCAGGAGGATCCAGGGGGAGGGAAGGGGTTCAGGACCTTCTCCCAGGAGTTTTCCAGGAGGATCCAGAGGGAGGGAAGGGGTTCAGGACCATCCTCCAGGAGTTTTCCAGGAGGATCCAGAGGGAGGGAAGGGATTCAGGACCTTTTTCTAGGAGGATCCAGAGGGAGGGAAGGGGGTCAGGACATTCCTCCAGGAATTTTCCAGCAGGATCCAGGGGGAGGGAAGGGGTTCAGGACCTTCTTCCTGGAGGATCCAGGGGGAGGGAAGGGGTCCAGGATCTTCTCCCAGGAGTTTTCCAGGAGGATCCAGAGGGAGGGAAGGGGGTCAGGATCTTCTCCCAGGAGAATCCAGGGGGCAGGGAAGGGATCCAGGACCTTCTCCCAGGAGAATCCAGGAGGATCCAGGGGGAGGGAAGGGGTTCAGGACCTTCTTCCAGGAGTTTTCCAGGAGGATCCAGGGGGAGGGAAGGGATCCAGGACCTTCTTCCAGGAGTTTTCCAGGAAGGTCCCAACAGGGACGTTCTGGGGGGGAAATGGGACCCCCGGAGCAGCTCCGGGAGGGGCAGGCTGGGAAATTCCTGGAAAATCCGGGGGGATCACAGGGGCTGGAGCAGCCACAGGGGCTGGAACATCCACAGGGTCTGGGACAGGCTCTGGAGCATCCACAGGGTCTGGAACAGGGTCTGGAACATCCACAGCCTCTGGAACATCCACAGCCTCTGGAACAGGCTCTGGAGCATCCACAGCCTCTGGAATATCCATGGGATTTGGAACAGGGACTGGAACATCCACGGACTCTGGAACAGGCTCTGGAACATCCACAGGGTCTGGAATATCCATGGGATTTGGAACAGGCTCTGGAACATCCATAGGCTTTGGAATAGGGTCTGGAATATCCACAGGGTCTGGAGCATCCACAGGGTCTGGAACAGGCTCTGGAACATCCACAGGCTCTGGAATATCCGTGGGATTTGGAACAGGCTCTGGAGCATCCACAGGGTCTGGAACAGGGTCTGGAACATCCCCAGGCTCTGGAACATCCCCAGGCTCTGGAACATCCACAGGGTCTGGAATATCCACAGGCTTTGGAATAGGGTCTGGAACATCCACAGGGTCTGGAATATCCACAGGGTCTGGGACAGGCTCTGGAACATCCCCAGGGTCTGGAATAGGGTCTGGAACATCCACAGCCTCTGGAACAGGCTCTGGAGCATCCCCAGGGTCTGGAATATCCATGGGATTTGGAACAGGCTCTGGAACATCCCCAGGCTCTGGAACATCCCCAGGCTCTGGAAGATCCACAGGGTCTGGAACGTCCACAGGGTCTGGAACATCCATGGGATTTGGAACAGGATCTGGAGCATCCACAGGGTCTGGAACAGGGTCTGGAAGATCCACAGGCTCTGGAATATCCACAGGGTCTGGAATATCCACAGGGTCTGGAATATCCATGGGATTTGGAACAGGATCTGGAACATCCACAGGGTCTGGAACAGGGTCTGGAGCATCCACAGGGTCTGGAATATCCGTGGGATTTGGAGCAGGCTCTGGAATATCCGTGGGATTTGGAGCAGGCTCTGGAATATCCGTGGGATTTGGAGCAGGCTCTGGAGCCTCCCCAGTTTTTCGGGAATCGCCCCCCCCCCGTTCCCCTTTCCCAGGGCCCCGCCGGGCTCGGGACGAAGGGCGGGAAAACCGGGAACAAATCCCACAAAACCGGGAGGGGCACGGAAAACATTCCCCCCCTTGTGCCGGGGGGGGGGGGCCGAGTCCTGTCCATGGGCCGGCGCCGGAATGGCGGGAATTCCCGGGAAAATAAAACCTGCCCGCGCCGGCTCGGAGTGTCCGATGTGGGGGTGGGAATGGTGGGGGTAAAATCCCCAAAAAAATGCGATGTTTGGATATAAAATGTGATATTTGGGTGGGAAAATCCGATATTTGGGTGGGAAAATCCGATATTTGGGTGGAAAATGTGATATTTGGGTGGGAAAATCTGATATTTGGGTGGAAAAATCTGATATTTGGGTAGAAAATCCAATATTTGTATATGAACACTTGGATATAAAATTTAAAAATCCAATATTTGGGTAGAAAATTCAATATTTGGATATGAATGATTGGATATAAAATTAAAAAATCCAGTATTTGGGTTGAAAATCCAATAATTGGGTGGAAAATCCGATATTTGGATATGAATGTTTGGATATAAAATTAAAAAATCCAATAATTGGGTAGAAAATCCGATATTTGGGCTGAAAATCCAATTTTTCAGTGGAAAAATCCAATATTTGGGTAGAAAATCCAATATTTGGGGAGAAAAATCCGATTTTTGGGTAGAAAAATCCAATATTTGGGTGGAAAAATCTGATATTTGGGTGGAAAATCCAATATTTGGATATGAACATTTGGATATAAAATTAAAAAATCCAATATTTGGGTGGAAAATCCGATATTTGGGTGGAAAAAATCCGATATTTGGGTGGAAAAATCTGATTTTTGGGTGGAAAATCTGATATTTGGGTGGAAAATCCAATATTTGGATATGAACATTTGGATATAAAATTAAAAAATCCAATATTTGGGTGGAAAATCCAATATTTGGGTGGAAAATCTGATATTTGGGTGGAAAAATCTGATTTTTGGGTGGAAAATCTGATATTTGGGTGGAAAATCCAATATTTGGATATGAACATTTGGATATAAAATTAAAAAATCCAATATTTGGGTGGAAAATCCAATATTTGGGTGGAAAATCTGATATTTGGGTGGAAAAATCTGATTTTTGGGTGGAAAAATCCGATTTTTGGGTAGAAAAATCCAATTTTTGGGTGGAAAAATCTGATATTTGGGTGGAAAATCCAATATTTGGATATGAATGATTGGATATAAAATTTAAAAATCCAATATTTGGGTAGAAAATCCAATAATTGGGTGGAAAAAATCCGATTTTTGGGTAGAAAATCTGATATTTGGGTGGAAAAATCCAATTTTTGGGTAGAAAAATCCCCTATTTGGGTAGAAAAATCTGATTTTTGGGTGGAAAAATCTGATTTTTGGGTGGAAAATCCGATATTTGGGTTGAAAATCCAATAATTGGGTAGAAAATCTGATATTTGGGTGGAAAATCCAATATTTGGGTAGAAAATCTGATATTTGGGTGGAAAAATCTGATATTTGGGTGGAAAAATCCAATATTTAGATATGAACATTTGGATAAAAAATAAAAAAAAATCCAATATTTGGATATGAACGTTTGGATATAAAATTAAAAAATCCAATATTTGGTGGAAAATCCGATATTTGGTGGGAAAAATCCGATTTTTGGGTAGAAAAATCCAATATTTGGGTGGGAAAATCTGATTTTTGGGTGGAAAATCTGATATTTGGGTGGAAAAATCCAATATTTGGGTGGAAAATCCAATATTTGGATATGAACATTTCGATATAAAATTAAAAAATCCAATATTTGGGTAGAAAATCCAATATTTGGGTTGAAAATCCAGTAACTGGGTGGAAAATCCAATATTTGGGTAGAAAAAATCCGATATTTGGGTGGAAAAATCCAATTTTTGGGTGGAAAAATCTGATTTTTGGGTGGAAAAATCCAATTTTGGGGTAGAAAAATCCGATTTTTGGGTAGAAAATCCAATATTTGGGTGGAAAAATCCGATATTTGGGTAGAAAAATCCGATATTTGGGTGGAAAAATCCGATTTTTGGGTGGAAAAATCCGATATTTGGGTGGAAAAATCCAATTTTTGGGTGGAAAAATCTGATTTTTGGGTGGAAAAATCCAATTTTGGGGTAGAAAAATCCGATTTTTGGGTAGAAAAATCCAATTTTTGGGTGGAAAAATCTGATTTTTGGGTGGAAAAATCCAATTTTGGGGTAGAAAAATCCGATTTTTGGGTGGAAAAATCCAATTTTGGGCAGAAAAATCCGATTTTTGGGTGGAAAAATCCGATTTTTGGGTAGAAAATCCAATATTTGGGTGGAAAAATCCGATATTTGGGCAGAAAAATCCGATTTTTGGGTGGAAAAATCCGATATTTGGGTGGAAAAATCCGATTTTTGGGTAGAAAAATCCGATTTTTGGGTGGAAAAATCCAATTTTGGGCAGAAAAATCCGATATTTGGGTGGAAAAATCCAATATTTGGGTGGAAAAATCTGATTTTTGGGTGGAAAAATCCAATATTTGGGTGGAAAATCCAATATTTGGATATGAACATTTGGATATAAAATTTAAAAATCCAGTATTTGGGTAGAAAATCCGATTTTTGGGCAGAAAAATCCGATTTTTGGGTGGAAAAATCCAATTTTGGGGTAGAAAATCCAATATTTGGATATGAACGTTGGGATCTAAAATTAAGACATCCCGTTTTTTGGGAACAATCCCGGCCCATCCCGGCTCTTCGGGTGTCTCCAGTCGCCGCGGGGCCGAGAATTCCGCGTGGGCTGCTGGAATTCCCGAGGGAACAAAGGCCCTTTGTCCCGGAATTCCGACCCCGTTCCGGGCTCCTCCCGTCGGATCCGAAGGGATCCCGAAGGATTCCCGGGGTTCCCTCGGAGCTGAGGGGATTCCTGGATGTTCCCGATCCCGGGAATGTCCCGGTTGGGGTGAGAGGTGAGGAGGATCCCGAGGGAATCCGGGGAATTTGAGGACGGAAAAGGGCGGGAATGGCTCGTTCCGGGGGCTTTTTTGGGGGTTTTAGGGCGGGATTTGGTGGGAAAAGGGGTTGGATCCCAAATCCCGGAGTTCCCGAGCTTGGAATGGTGATGGCAGTGGGAATATCCATCCTGGAATTCCGGGGGTGGAGCTTCGGGATGGGGCGGGAGGAGATTCCTGAATCCCTGGGTTTGGGATTCAGCTCCAGGGGTTTGGGATTCAGCTCCAGGAATTTGGGATCCCAATCCCAGGAACTTGGGATTCAGCCCCAGGATTTGGGATTCAGCCCCTGGAATTTGGGATTCAGCCCCTGGGATATTTGGGATTCAGCCCCTGGGATATTTGGGATTCAGTTCCCCAAGATTTGTGATTCAGCTCCAGGGATTTGGGATTCAGACCCTGGGATTTGGGATTCAGCCCCAGGGGTTTGGGATTCAGCCCCCAGGAATCTGGGATTCAGTTCCCTAGGATTTGGGATTCAGCCCCTGGAATTTGGGATTCAGCCCCTGGGATATTTGGGATTCAACTCCAGGTGTTTGGGATTCAGTCCCTGGGATTTGGGATCCCAATCCCAGGAATTTAGGATTCAGCCCCAGGGGTTTGGGATTCAGCCCCTGGGATTTGGGATTCAGCCCCAGGATTTGGGATTCACACCCCAGGATTTGGGATTCAGCCCCCAGGATTTGGAATTCAGCCCTTGGGATTTGGGATTCAGCCCCTGGGATTTGGGATCTCAATCCCAGGAACTTGGGGTTCAGCCCCAGGATCTGGGATTCAACCCCTGGAATTTGGGATTCAGCCCCTGGGATTTGGGATCCCAATCCCAGGAGTTTGGGATTCAGCCCCAGGATTTGGGATTCTGTCCCAGGAATCTGGGATTCAGTTCCCCAAGATTTGGGATTCAGCCCCTGGGATTTGGGATTCGGCCCCTGGGAAAACAGGGAAACAGGGAAACAAGGAAAACAGGGAACAGGAAAACAGGGAAAAGAGGGAACAGGAAAACAGGGAAAAGAGGGAACAGGGAAACAAGGAAAATAGGGAAGAGGGAAACAGGGAAAAGAGGGAAAACGGGGAAATAGGGAAAGAGGGAACAGGGAAAGCAGGGAACAGGGCAAGCAGGGAGCGGGATCCCGGGAATTGTCCCCTCCCGGCCCTTCCCGAATCCCGCGCAAAGGTCCCGTCCCGCCCTGCTGGTCAAACAAACACATTCCCGGCGGGATAAATCCCGGGGAATATCGGGAGCCGGGGCGGGGGGGGGACTCCAGGGGGTGGAAATCGGGGATTTTCCCGGTTTTTTTTTTCTCCAGGGGGTGGAAATCTGGGATATTCCCGGTTTTTTTTTTCTCCAGGGGGTGGAAATCGAGGATTTTCCCGGTTTTTTTTTTTTCTCCGGGACCCCTCCAGGATTTCCTGGAGTTTTTCCAGGCTCGCGGAGATTCCCGGGAGGTGGGAATTGGGGCCCCGCCCCCTTTCCCGCAGGTGCCTCTGGAGCGGGATCGGGAAATTCCAGCCGGGATCGGCTCGTTCCGGGGGGGGGGGGAGTTTTCCCAGGAAATGAAATCCCGCCGGGATCCGGGATTGTCCGAGGTGTGTGATCCCCCTGGAGCCGGGAAAAGGTGGGAATGGGGGTCCCAATCCCAGGGATTCAGGATTCAGCCCCCGGAACTTGGGATTCAGCCCCAGGGATTTGGGATTCAGCCCCTGGGATATTTGGGATTCAGCTCTAGGGATTTGGGATTCAACCCTTGGGATTTGGGATTCAGCCCCTGGGATATTTGGGATTCAGCCCCAGGGGTTTGGGATTCAGCTCCAGGGGTTTGGGATTCAGCTCCAGGGGTTTGGGATTCAGCTCCAGGGGTTTGGGATTCAAGCCCCAGGATTTGGGATTCAGCCTCTGGGATTTGGGATTCAACCCTTGGGATTTGGGATTCAGCTCCAGGGATTTGGGATTCAGCCCCAGGGATTTGGAATTCAGCCCCAGGAACTTGGGATTCAGCCTCTGGGATATTTGGGATTCAGCCCCCTGGGATATTTGGGATTCAGCCCCTGGGATATTTGGGATTCAGCTCCAGGAACTTGGGATTCAGCCCCTGGGATATTTGGGATTCAGCCTCTGGGATTTGGGATTCAGCCCCAGGGATTTGGAATTCAGCCCCAGGAACTTGGGATTCAGCCTCTGGGATATTTGGGATTCAGCTCCAGGGGTTTGGGATTCAGCTCCAGGAACTTGGGATTCAGCCCCTGGGATTTGGGATTCAGCCCCAGGATTTGGGATTCAGCCCCAGGAACTTGGGATTCAGCCCCTGGGATATTTGGGATTCAGCCCCAGGAGTTTGGGATTCAGCCCTTGGGATTTGGGATTCAACCCCAGGATTTGGGATTCAGCTCCAGGGATTTGGGATTCAGCCCCAGGGATTTGGAATTCAGCCCTTGGGATTTGGGATTCAGCCTCTGGGATATTTGGGATTCAGCTCCAGGGGTTTGGGATTCAGCTCCAGGAACTTGGGATTCAGCCCCTGGGATATTTGGGATTCAGCCCCCTGGGATATTTGGGATTCAGCCCCAGGATTTGGGATTCAACCCCTGGGATTTGGGATTCAGCCCCAGGAACTTGGGATTCAGCCCCTGGGATTTGGGATTCAGCCCCAGGGGTTTGGGATTCAAGCCCCAGGATTTGGGATTCAGCTCCAGGAGTTTGGGATTCAGCTCCAGGAACTTGGGATTCAGCCCCTGGGATATTTGGGATTCAGCTCCCAGGATTTGGGATTCAGCTCCAGGGATTTGGGATTCAGCCCCTGGGATATTTGGGATTCAGCCCCTGGGATATTTGGGATTCAGCCCTTGCAATTTGGGATTCAGCCCCTGGGATATTTGGGATTCAGCCCCAGGATTTGGGATTCAGCCTTTGGAATTCGGGATTCAGCTCCAGGGATTTGGGATTCAGCCCCAGAGTTTGGGATTCAGCCCTTGGGATTTGGGATTCAGCTCCAGGAGTTTGGGATTCAGCCCTTGGGATTTGGGATTCAGCTCCAGGAATTTGGGATTCAGCCTCTGGGATTTGGAATTCAGCCCTTGGGATTTGGGATTCAGCCCTTGGGATATTTGGGATTCAGCCCCAGAGTTTGGAATTCAGCTCCAGGATTTGGGATTCAGCCTCTGGGATTTGGGATTCAGCCCCAGGGATTTGGGATTCAGCTCCAGCGGGCTGGAAAAGTGGGAATACTCCAGGCAGGAAGGAATTCCCACCTTTGGAGTTGGGAAACTCCAGGCACGGAATTCCACCTCCTCCCCCCGGCTCCTCCCTAAATCCCACGGGAAGCAAACCCCGGGAGTCGGGAAGGGGCCGTTTGACCCCCCCGGGCTCTCCCTGATCCCTAAAAACCGCTGGAGAAGGGAATGGGGGGGTGAGGGGGGGGGGGGAAAAGGGGGAGCGGGGCCGGATTTGGGGGCTCCCTCGGGAATGGGAGCGACATTCCCGGCCCCGGGATCGGCGGGAAAAGGGTTAACGGGGAAAAGGAGCCGAGCGGTTCCTGGTTTGTTTGGAATGTGGGAGAGGAGGAGGAGGAGGAAGGAGGGAGGGAGAGGGGGCGGGTCAGGGGTGGGACCCCGAAAATTGGGAATTGAGGGGGCTGGGACCCTGAAAATTGGGAATTGAGGGGCTGGGACTCTGAAAATTGGGAATTGAGGGGCTGGGACCCCGAAAATTGGGAATTGAGGGGGCTGGGACCCCGGGAATGGGGAATTGAGGGGCTGGGACCCTGAAAATTGGGAATTGAGGGGTTGGCACTCCGGGAATGGGGAATTGCAGGGTTGGAACACCCCGGGAATGGGGAATTGAGGGGCTGGGACCCTGAAAATTGGGAATTGAGGGGCTGGGACCCTGGGAGTTGGGAATTGAGGGGCTGGGACCCCGGGAATGGGGAATTGCAGGGCTGGAACACCCCGGGAATGGGGAATTGAGGGGCTGGAACACCCCGGGAATTAGGAATTGAGGGGCTGGGACCCTGAAAATTGGGAATTGAGGGGCTGGGACTCCGGGAATGGGGAATTGAGGGGCTGGAACACCCCGGGAATGGGGAATTGAGGGGCTGGGACCCTGAAAATTGGGAATTGAGGGGCTGGGACCCTGAAAATTGGGAATTGAGGGGGCTGGGAGCCCGGGAAGAAGGAGGAGGAGGAAGAGGAGGAGGAGCAGCTCCGTCCTTCCTCCTCCTCCAGAGCCCTGGGAATTCCCGGCGGGTCCAAAGTGCCGCCGGAGCTCCCGGGAATTCCAGGATGGGCACGTGGTGACCCCCGGATCCCACCGGGATCCTAACCCTCGGGAGAAGGGATTCCCACCCTCCCAGGATCCCACAGGATCGGGATTTGGGGGAGCTGCTCCAGGATCGGGATTTGGGGGAGCTGCTCCAGGATCGGGATTTGGGGGAGCTGTTCCAGGATCGGGATTTGGGGGAACAGCTCCAGGATCGTGATTTGGGGGAGCTATTCCCATGGGATTGGGATTTGGGGGAGCTGCTCCAGGATCGGGATTTGGGGGAGCTGCTCCAGGATCGGGATTTGGGGGAGCTGCTCCCAAGGGATCAGGATTTGGGGGAGCTGCTCCCACAGGATCGGGATTTGGGGGAGCTGCTCCAGGATCGGGATTTGGGGAGCTGCTCCCACAGGATCGGGATCAGGGTTTGGGAAGAGCTGCTCCCACGGGATCAGGATTTGGGGGATCTGCTCCAGGATCAGGATTTGGGGGGAGCCGCTCCGGGATCCCGCCCCTTTCCCTCCCATCTCCCGGCTCCGCTCGGATTCCCACCCCTAAATTCCCACCTGGGAAGCTCCCGGGCATCCCATTTTTTTTTCCCTGGCACCTGGATGAGCCCGGGAATCCCTAAATCCCCGGGGGATTCGCGGTTTTTTTGGGAAGAGCCCGTGGTTTTTTTTCGCCCCGGGGCGACGGCTCCTCGTTTATTCCCGATCCCGAATTTCCGATCCCGGGTTTGTGGCCGATCCCGGGCAGATCCAAGGGAAGATCCACGAAGGAAAAACGGGGTTTTTTTTTTTTTTTTAATCAGCTGACCGGGCTGGGAACGGAAAAACAGGAAAAGGACTGAGCTCATCCCGCTCATCCCGCTCGTCCCGCTCGTCCCAGTCCCTCCCAGTCCCTCCCAGTCCCTCCCAGTCCCTCCCAGTCCCCAGCGGGGTGAGTCCAGTCCGGGCCAGGGGAGGAGGTGCCAGCCCGGGAATGGGGTCGGGATTTGGGGATTGTGGGGTTTTGGAGGGACGGGATGGGGCGCGGGGATCCCGGGAATCCGCCGGGAACAGGGAAAGGAAGGGGGGATGTCGGGATTTTGGGAGGGATGTTGGGATTTTGGGAGGGGTGTCGGGATTTTGGGAGGGGTGTCGGGATTTTGGGAGGGATGTTGGGATTTTGGGAGGGGTGTCGGGATTTTGGGAGGGATGTTGGGATTTTGGGAGGGGTGTCGGGATCCCGGGAGGGCTGTTGGGATGCTCGGGGGGTGTCGGGATTTTGGGAGGGATGCTGGGATTTTGGGAGGGATGTTGGGATACTCGGGAGGTATCGGGATTTTGGGAGGGGTGTCGGGATTTTGGGAGGGATGCTGGGATTTTGGGAGGGGTGTCGGGATCCCGGGAGGGTTGTTGGGATGTTCAGGGGGTGTCGGGATTTTGGGAGAGGTGTCGGGATCCTGAGAGGGCTGTTGGGATGCTCGAGGGCTGTCGGGATTGTCTGGGGGTGTTGGGATTTTGGGAGGGGTGTTGGGATTTTGGGAGGGATGTTGGGATTTTGGGAGGGGTGTCGGGATTTTGGGAGAGGTGTCAGGATTTTGGGAGGGATGTCGGGATTTTGGGAGAGTTGTCGGGAATCTCGGGGCTTTCCCCAGACTCGTGTGGCCTTTTTGGGGGCGGGGAGGGCGGGGCATGGCCGGGCTGAACCCCCCAGGTCCCACCCCAGTTCCCATCCCAAAAACCCCCCACATCCCACCCCAAACTCCCCCAAATCCCACCCAAGTTCCCATCCCAAAAACCCCCAAATCCCACCCAAGTTCCCATCCCAAACTCCCCCAAATCCCACCCCAGTTCCCATCCCAAAAACCCCCCACATCCCACCCCACTTCCCATCCCAAATCCCATCCCAGATCCCATCCCAAAAACCCCCCACATCCCACCCCAATCTCCCCCAAATCCCACCCCAGATCCCATCCCAAAAACCCCCACATCCCACCCCAATTCCCACCCCAAATCCCTCCACATCCCACCCCAAACTCCCCCAAATCCCACCCCACTTCCCATCCCAAATCCCATCCCAGATCCCATCCCAAATCCCACCACATCCCACGCCAACCCCCCCCAAATTCCACCCCGGGTTCCATCCCAAAACCCCCCGGATTCCACCCCAGGTTCCATCCCAAATCCCATCCCAGATCCCATCCCAAATCCCACCACATCCCACCCCAAACCCCCCCAAATTCCACCCCAGGTTCCACCCCAAACCCCCCCAAAATCCCACCCCAGCTTCCATCCCAAAAAACCCGCAGATCCCATCCCAGTTCCCACCCCAAAACCCCCCAGATTCCATCCCGGATCCCATCCCAAACCCCCCCCAAAATGCCACCCCAGATTCCATCCCAAAAAACCCGCAGATCCCATCCCAGTTCCCACGACATCCCACTCCAGTTCCCATCCCAAAACCCCCCCCAAACCCCCTCAAACCCCTCCAACCCCCCCCTCCGCGGGCTCTTCCCGCAGCCCCCGGCCCGGAACATTCCATGGACGTTCCCGAAATCCCGGATTCCCCCCCGGGGGGGGGATTCCCGCTGCGGAGGCGCCGCTGCGTGTCCGTCCTGGAGCCCGGCAGGGGCTGGGAGGAGGAGGAGGAGGAGGAGGAGGAGGAAGGAGGGGCATTCCCGGGGGTCTCCCTGCGCAGGGCCGGGCCCCCCCGGGCCCCCCCGGATCCGTTCCGGAGGCACAGCTGGGAACCGGGAAAGGAGCTCCGGGGGGTCCTTGGGTACGACCAGATGGGGTAAGGAGGGGGGGGGACACACCCCCAGACCCCCCCAAATCCAGGGGGAGGAGACCCCCCCGTGTTCCTGAGACCCCCAAATCCAGGGGGGAGAGACCCCCCGTGTTCCTGAACCCCCAAATCCAGGGGTTGGGGACCCCCCCCGTGTTCCTGAGACCCCAGATCCAGGGGGAAGAGACCCCTCTGTGTCCCTGAGACCCCCAAATCCAGGGATCAGGAACCCCCCGTGTCCCTGAGACCCCAAATCCAGGGGGAAGAGACCCCCCTGTGTCCCTGAGACCCCCAAATCCAGGGATCAGGAACCCCCCGTGTCCCTGAGACCCCAAATCCAGGGGCAGAGACCCCCTGTGTCCTTGAACCCCCCAAATCCAGGGGGAAGAGACCCCTCTGTGTCCCTGAGACCCCCAAATCCAGGGATCAGGAACCCCCCGTGTCCCTGAGACCCCAAATCCAGGGGCAGAGACCCCCTGTGTCCTTGAACCCCCCAAATCCAGGGGGAAGAGACCCCCCTGTGTTCCTGAGACCCCCAAATCCAGGGATCAGGACCCCCCCCTGTGTCCCTGAGACCCCAAATCCAGGGGGAAGAGACTCCCCCGTGTCCCTGAGACCCCAAATCCAGGGGGAGAGACCCCTCCATGTCCCTGAGACCCCAAATCTGGAGGTTGGGGACCCTCCTGTGTCACTGAGACCCCCAAATCCAGGGGGGAGAGACCCCTCTGTGTCCCTGAGACCCCAAATCCAGGGATCAGGAACCCCCCTGTGTCCCTGAGACCCCCAAATCCAGGGGGCAAAGACCCCTCCGTGTCCCTGAGACCCCAAATCCAGGGATCAGGAACCCCCCGTGTTCCTGAACCCCCAAATCCAGGGGGGAGAGACCCCCCTGTGTTCCTGAGACCCCCAAATCCAGGGGGAAGAGACCCCCCCGTGTCCCTGAGACCCCAAATCCAGGGGGAGAGACCCCCCTGTGTCCCTGAGACCCCAAATCCAGAGATCAGGAACCCCCCCTGTGTCCTTGAACCCCCCAAATCCAGGGGGAAGAGACCACCCCATGTCCCTGAGACCCCAAATCCGGAGGTTGGGGACCCTCCCGTGTTCCTGAGACCCCCAAATCCAGGGGGAAGAGACCCCCTGTGTTCCTGAACCCCCCAAATCCAGGGGGAAGAGACCCCCTCCGTGTTCCTGAGACCCCCAAATCCAGGGGTGTCCCCCTCCCCTCTCCCAACACCCCCCAAATCCAGAGCTTTCCACCCCCGCCACCTCCTCAATCCCCCCCAAAAATCCATGGATCGGGACCCTGGGGGGGAACACCCTGAATTTGGGGCTCACCCCTGGGGGTCCGGGACTGGTTTGGGGGGGTTCTGGGGGGGTTTGGGGTGTCCCCCCCTAACTGAGGGTCCCGTGTCCCCCCCCCAGGGTGAGCCCCGAGGGACTGGGGGTGTTCTAGGGGGTTTTGGGGGGTTTGGGGTGTTCCCCCCTAACTGAGGGTCCCGTGTCCCCCCCCAGGGTGAGCCCCGAGCTGGGCTCCAGCTCCGAGGGGCTGGGGGGGGGTCTAGGGGAGTTCTGGGGGGGTTTGGGGTGTCCCCCCCCCAGCTGAGGGTCCCGTGTCCCCTCTCCCCCCGGGCTGGGGGGGTTCTGGGGGGGTTTGGGGTGTCCCCCTAACTGAGGGTCCCATATTCCCCCCAGGGTGAGCCCCGAGGGGCTGGGGGGGTTCTGGGGGGATTCTGAGGGGGTTTGGGGTGTTCCCCCCTAACTGAGGGTCCCGTGTCCCCCCCCAGGGTGAGCCCCGAGCTGGGCTCCAGCTCCGAGGGGCCGGGGGGGGCCGGGGGGGCTGTGCCGGGACCCCCGGAGAGCCCCCCTGGTTCACTCCAGCGACGACCTGGAGTCGCTGCTGTCCCAGGACGGGGAGGAGGAGGAGGAGGAGGAGGAGGAAGCACAGGTGGGACCCTCCTGTCACCCCCCCGGGGCGGGGGGGGGGGGTCCTGTCACAGATCCCACCCGTGGGGGGGCACGGGGGGGACCCCCGGAGAGGGGATCAGGGTGGGGGAAGCCCGTCCTGGGAGGGCTTGGCCTCGGGCCTGGGGGGCTTGTCATCACCCATGGGGGGCTTTGCCATCATTTTGGGGGGGTTTGTCATCATTTTGGGGGGCTCTGCCATCATTTTGGGGGGGGTTGTCATCATTTTGGGGGGGTTTGTCATCATTTTGGGGGGCTCTGCCATCATTTTGGGGGGGGTTGTCATCGCCTGGGGGCTTTGCCATCATTTTTGGGGGGGTTGTCATCGCCTGGGGGGCTTTGCCATCATTTTGGGGGGCTTTGCCATCATTTTGGGGGGGTTGTCATCATTTTGGGGGGGTTTGTCATCATTTTGGGGGGCTCTGCCATCATTTTGGGGGGGTTGTCATCATTTTGGGGGGGTTTGTCATCATTTCGGGGGGGGTTGTCATCGCCTGGGGGGCTTTGCCATCATTTTGGGGGGGGTTGTCATCATTTTGGGGGGCTCTGCCATCATTTTGGGGGGCTTTGTCATCACCTGGGGGACTTTGCCATAATTTTGGGGGGGCTTTGCCACTGTCCTGGTGGCTCTGCCATCATTTTGGGGGGCCCTGGTGGCTTTGCCATCACCCCGAAGTGGCTCTGCCATCATTTGGGGGGGCTTTGCCATCATTTTGGGGGGCTTTGCCATCTCCCTGGTGGCTCTGCCATCCCCCCAATTGGCTCTGCCATTATTTTGGGGGGGCTTTGCCGTTGTCCTGCTGGCTTTGCCATCACCCCGAGTGGCTCTGCCATCATTTTGGGGGGTTTTGCCATCACCCCGAGTGGCTCTGCCATCATTTTGGGGGGTTTTGCCATCACCCTGAGTAGCTTTGCCATCATTTTTGGGGGCTTTGCCATTGTCCTGCTGGCTTTGCCATCACCCCCAGTTGGCTCTGCCATCATTTTGGGGGGGCTTTGCCATCGCCCCGGTGGCTCTGCCATCATTTGGGTGGCAGTGCCGCTGTCCCTGTCCCCTCGGTGGCGGTGCCACTGTCCCCTCGGTGGCAGTGCCACTGTCCCCGTCGCTGTCCCCGCTGCAGGAGGACGCTCGGGGGCTCCCCTTGTCCCGGCCCCGCTCCCGCGGCTGGTCCCGCTCCAAATCCGCCTCCCTGGGCGTCATCTCCAGCCAGGAGGGTGAGTCCGGACCCCTCTGAAGCCCCTCCTGTCCCCCCGGGGCCCCTCCTGTCCCCCCGGGGCCCCCCGACCCCCCCGGGGCCCCCTGTGTCCCCCCGGAGCCCCCCGTGTCTTCCTGGAGCCCCCCGAGCCCCCCGAGGCCCCTCCTGTCCCCCCGGGGCCCCCCATGACCCCCCGAGTCCCCCTATGTCCCCCTGGAGCCCCCCGTGTCCCCCGGGGCCTCTCCTGTCCCCCTGAAGCCCCCCGACCCCCCCCTAGGCCCCTCCTGACCCCCCGGGGTCCCTCGTGTCCCCCTGGAGCCTCCCGACCCCTCCGGGGTCCCCGTGTCCCCCCGGAGCCCCCCTCGACCCCCCTGGAGCCCCCCATGTCCCCCCGGGGCCCCCCGTGTCCCCCCGGACCCCCCCGACCCCCCTGGAGCCCCCCATGTCCCCCTGGGGCCCCCCGACCCCCCTAGAGCCCCCCGTGTCCCCCTGGAGCCCCCTCGACCCCCCTGGACCCCCTCGACCCCCCTGGAGCTCCCCGTGTCCCCCTGGACCCTCCCAACCCCCCCCAGGGCCCCCCGACCCCCCTAGAGCCCCCCGTGTCCCCCTGGAGCCCCCTCGACCCCCCTGGACCCCCTCAACCCCCCTGGAGCCCCCCGTGTCCCCCCAGGGCCCCCCGACCTCCCCCCCGGCGCTGTCCCCGCTCCGCCCTCCCCGGTAACGACCCGCGATCGATGGCGCTGCCACCGCAGTTAATTAATTATCCCTCCCCCCCTTCCCCAGTTAATTATCCATCCCCCCCCCCCTCCCCGGCAGCTCCTCGCGGCCCTTTTTTTAATTCCTTTCCCTTTTTCCAGCCGCCGAAATTCCCCCGTTCGGTTCCCAGCAGAGCCTGCTCAGCGGGTCAGTGTCCTTGTCACCTCCCTGTCCCCCTCCTGTCCCCTCCCTGTCCCCTCCTCGTGTCCCCTCCTTGTGTCCCCTCCTGTGTCCCCCACCTGTCCCCTCCCCGTGTCCCCCATGTCCCCCACCTGTCCCCTCCCTGTGTCCCCTCCCTGTGTCCCCTCCTTGTGTCCCCTCCCTGTGTCCCTTCCCTGTCCCCTCCCCGTGTCCCCTCCCCGTGTCCCCCCTGTGCCCTCCTTGTGTCCCCCATGTCCCCCACCTGTCCCCTCCCCGTGTCCCCTCCCCGTGTCCCCTTCCTGTGTCCCCTCCTGTGTCCCCCACCTGTCCCCTTCCTGTGTCCCCCATATCCCCTCCCTGTCCCCTCCCTGTGTCTCCCCGTGTCCCCTCCCTGTGTCTCCCCGTGTCCCCTCCCTGTGTCTCCCCGTGTCCCCTCCCTGTCCCCTCCCTGTGTCCCCCACCTGTCCTCTCCCCGTGTCCCCTCCCTGTGTCCCCCCTGTCCCCTCCTTGTGTCCCCCTTGCCCCTTCCCTGTATCCCCTCCCTGTCCCCTCCCCGTGTTCCCCGTGTCCCCCGTGTCCCCTCCCTGTCCCCTCCCCGTCCCCTCCCTGTCCCCCTCCTGTCCCCTCCCCTTTCCCCCTCCTGTCCCCTCCTGTCCCCTCCCCGTCCCCTCCCCGTCCCCTCCTGTCCCCTCCCTGTGTCCCCCTCCCTGTCCCCTCCTGTCCCCCTCCCTGTCCCCTCCCCGTCCCCTCCTGTCCCCTCCCTGTCCCCTCCTGTCCCCCTCCTGTCCCCTCCCCGTCCCCTCCCCGTCCCCTCCTGTCCCCTCCCTGTGTCCCCCTCCCTGTCCCCTCCCCGTCCCCTCCTGTCCCCTCCCTGTCCCCCTCCTGTCCCCTCCCTGTCCCCTCCCCGTCCCCTCCTGTCCCCTCCCCGTCCCCTCCTGTCCCCCTCCCTGTGTCCCCTCCCTGTCCCCTCCTGTCCCTGTCCCCTCCTGTCCCTGTCGCCCCCCCGCTCCTGTCACAGCCCATTCCCGTCCTCATTAGGGACGGGACGTTGTTCCCGGGAATCGTCACGCGGGGGGGATGGCCCCGAGCCCGCGGGGACAGGAGGGGACAGGGATGGGGATGGGGGACAGGAGGGGACAGGGACAGGGATGGGGATGGAGGACAGGAGGGGACAGGAGGGGACAGGGATGGGACAGGGATGGGACAGGGATGGGACAGGAGGGGACAGGGATGGGGACGGGGATGGGGATGGGGAGAGGGATGGGGACAGGGATGGGGACAGGGATGGGGGGACAGGAGGGGACAGGGATGGGGACAGGGATGGGACAGGAGGGGAAAGGGATGGGGACAAAGATGGGGACAGGAGGGGACGGGGATGGGGACAGGGACGGGGACAGGGATGGGGACAGGGATGGGGATGGGGATGGGGACAGGGACGGGGACAGGGATGGGGATGGGATGATTTGTCCCCCCCAAGGGTGATTTGTCCCCTCCGAGCGTGGCCTGTCCCCCCTCGAGGGTCATTTGTCCCCTCCAGGGGGATTTCCCCCCCTCCGAGGGACCCCCCCCCAAGGGTGTCCCCGAGGGTGTCCCTAAGGGTGTCCCCAAGGAACCACCCGGGACAGGGGGGACCCCCCCCAAACCTGGGACCCTCCTCCCCTCCCCAAATCGGGGGGTCACCAGGGAGGGGGGGCTGAGGGGACAGAGGGGGCACAGAGGGGGCACAGAGGGGGTACAGGGGGCACAGAGGGGGCTCGGGGGGGGGTCTGGGGGCACAGAGGGGGCTCGGGGGGGGCTCTGGGAGTACAGAGGGTGCTCTGGGGACTCTGAGGGCACAGAGGGGGCACAGAGGGGGCTCTGAGGGGGCACAGGGGGCACAGAGGGGACTCTGGGAGGCAGAGAGGGGACACAGAGGGGCTCTGGGGGCACAGAAGGGTCTCGGGGGGCACAGAGGGGTCTCGGGGGGCACAGAGGGGACACAGGGGGGCTCGGGGGGGACACAGGGGTCTCGGGACACAGAGGGGATGCCCCTCGGGGCACAGAGGGGTCTCGGGGGGCACAGAGGGGGCTCTAGGGGAGCTCTGGGGACACAGAGGGGACACAGAGGGGGCTCTGGGGGGCACAGAGGGGGCTCTGGGGGGTCTCTGGGGGCACAGAGGGGGCTCTGGGGGCACAGAGGGGGTTCTGGGGGGCACAGAGCGGGCACAGAGTGGGCACAGAGTGGGCACAGAGGGGGCACAGAGGGGGCACAGAGGGGGCACAGAGTGGGCACAGAGGGGGCACAGAGGGGGCTCTGGGGGGGCTCTGGAGGGACAGAGGGGGCACAGAGGGGGCACAGAGGGGGCTCGGGGGGGCTCTGGAGGGACAGAGGGGACACAGAGGGGGCTCTGTGCCGGCCCAGCCGGGAGCGGGGAGGGGACACGGACGCTCCTCCCCCCGTTCCCGGCGGGGACAGAGCGGGATTGTCCGGCGGGATCGGGATCGGGATCGGGATCGGGATCGGGATCGGGATCGGGATTATCCATCGGGATTATCCATCGGGATCCTCCTCCCTGCAGCGCCGGGCGGCTGGCGGGGGAGGCGGGGACCCCCCCCGGGCCGGGACGGGACCCCCCCTGGACAGGACCCTCAGCTTCATCCGCAGGATGACCGGGAAGACGAAGGTAGGGAAAAAAAAAAACCGGGAAGCGGGGAGTGGGATCCGTTCCCTGGAACCGGAGTGGGATAACGGGATAGCGGGGGGGGGGATAACGGGATAACGGGATACCGGGGGGGGTGGGATAACGGGATACCGGGATTGGGGGGGGTGGGATAACGGGATACCGGGATACCGGGATACTGGGATACCGGGGAGTGGGATAACGGGATACCGGGATACTGGGGAGTGGGATAACGGGATACCGAGATCCCGGGATACTGGGATACGGGGGGGTGGGATAACGGATTATCAGGATACCGGGGGGGTGGGATAACGGATTACCGGGATACCGGGATACCGGGGGGGGGGGTGGGATAACGGGATACCGGGGTACGGCGAGGTGGGATAACGGGATACCGAGATCCCGGGATACCGAGATCCCAAGATACCGGGATACGGGGGGGGTGGGATAACGGATTACCAGGATACCGGAATACCGGGATACCGGGATACGGCGGGGTGGGATAAAGGATTACCGAGATCCCGGGATAACGGGACCCCGGGATCCGGGGGGGGTTCAGGGATGCGCCGCCTCAGTTCCCCCCCCCCCCTCCTCCCTCCCGGCTCCGTCCCGCGCTGTTTTCCAGACTTTGGGATCTAAAAGAGGGGAGAAAAAAAAACCCGGAACGCGCTCCGGGAACGGGATCCCGAGCGGATCCTTCCCGGGGGTTCCCCTCGGGTTTTTTCCCCCATTTCCCGCCCCTTCCCGGGGGGCTTTGGTGTCTCTGGGGGGGGACACGGGGGGTCCCTCCCTCTCCGCAGCCCCCCGG
>NW_026138540.1:0-32542 GCF_025592945.1 Manacus candei
TCCCCATTGTCCCCCCATGTCCCTCACCTCCCCGTGCCGGTCCCTGTCCCTGTCCCTGTCCCCACTGTCCCCCCCATTATCCCCCCGGTGTCCCTCACCTCCCCGTGCCGGTCCCTGTCCCTGTCCCCACTGTCCCCCCCGGTGCCCCTCACCTCCCCGTGCCGGTCCCTGTCCCTGTCCCTGTCTCCATTGTCCCCGTGCCCCTCACCTCCCCGTGCCGGTCCCTGTCCCTGTCCTCGTCCTCGCTGTCCCCGCGCCCCCCGCGCTGCCACACGATGGCCTCTCGCTCGTGCTCCCTCCGGTAGAGGCTGGAGCGCTCGGACACGCTCACCCTGCGCACCACCTTCCTGCCAGCGGGAATTCCGGCATGGAGCCCGGCACCGGGATGGATCCTGGCACCCGGGATGGAGCCCAGTCCCCCGGGATGGATCCCAGTCCCTCGGGATAGATCCCAGTCCCCTGGGATGGATCCTGGCACTCGGGATGGATCCCGGCACCCCGGATAGATCCCGGCACCCCGGGGATGGATCCCGGCCCCCCGGGATGGATCCCAGCCCCCGGGATGGAGCCCAGTCCCCCGGGATAGATCCCAGTCCCCTGGGATGGATCCTGGCACTCGGGATGGATCCCGGCACCCCGGATAGATCCCGGCACCCCGGGGATGGATCCCGGCCCCCCGGGATGGATCCCAGCACCCAGGATGGATCCCGGCCCCCCGGGATGGATCCCAGCCCCCCGGGATGGATCCCAGTCCCCCAGGATGGATCCCAGCACCTGGGGATGGATCCCAGCCCCCGGGATGGATCCCAGTCCCCCGGGATGGATCCCAGTCCCCCGGGATGGATCCCAGCACCCAGGATGGATCCCAGCACCTGGGGATGGATCCCAGCCCCCTGGGATGGATCCCAGCCCCCGGGATGGATCCCAGCACCCGGGATGGATCCCAGCCCCCGGGATGGATCCCAGTCCCCCGGGATGGATCCCAGCCCCCCGGGATGGATCCCAGCCCCCTGGGATGGATCCCAGCCCCCGGGATGGATCCCAGCCCCCGGGATGGATCCCAGTCCCCCGGGATGGATCCCAGTCCCCCGGGATGGATCCCAGCCCCCTGGGATGGATCCCAGTCCCCCGGGATGGATCCCAGCACCCGGGATGGATCCCAGCACCCGGGGTGGATCCCGGCACTCGGGATGGATCCCAGCACCCGGGATGGATCCCAGCCCCCCGGGATGGATCCCAGCCCCCCAGGATGGATCCCAGCACCCGGGGTGGATCCCAGCACCCGGGGTGGATCCCGGCACTCGGGATGGATCCCAGCACCCGGGATGGATCCCAGTCCCCTGGGATGGATCCCAGTCCCCCGGGATGGATCCCAGCACCTGGGGATGGATCCCAGCCCCCCGGGATGGATCCCAGCACCCAGGATGGATCCCAGCCCCCTGGGATGGATCCCAGCACCCGGGATGGATCCCAGCCCCCCGGGATGGATCCCAGCACCCGGGATGGATCCCAGCCCCCCGGGATGGATCCCAGCACCCGGGATGGATCCCAGCCCCCCGGGATGGATCCCAGCACCAGGGATGGATCCCAGCCCCCCGGGATGGATCCCTGCCCCCCGGGATGGATCCCAGCCCCCCGGGATGGATCCCAGCACCCGGGATGGATCCCAGCCCCCGGGATGGATCCCAGCCCCCTGGGATGGATCCCAGCCCCCCGGGATGGATCCCAGCCCCTCGGGATGGATCCCAGCCCCCCGGGATGGATCCCAGTCCCCCGGGATGGATCCCAGCCCCCGGGATGGATCCCAGCCCCCCGGGATGGATCCCAGCACCCCGGGATGGATCCCAGTCCCCCGGGATGGATCCCAGCACCGGGGATGGATCCCAGCACCCGGGATGGATCCCGGCACCCCAGGATGGATCCCAGCCCCCCGGGATGGATCCCAGCACCCGGGATGGATCCCAGCACCAGGGATGGATCCCAGGCACCCGGGATGGATCCCGGCACCGGGGATGGATCCCAGCACCGGGGATGGATCCCAGCCCCCGGGATGGATCCCAGCCCCCCGGGATGGATCCCAGCCCCCCGGGATGGATCCCAGCACCCGGGATGGATCCCAGCCCCCCAGGATGGATCCCAGTCCCCCGGGATGGATCCCAGCACCCAGGATGGATCCCAGCCCCCCGGGATGGATCCCAGCACCAGGGATGGATCCCAGCACCCAGGATGGATCCCAGCCCCCTGGGATGGATCCCAGCACCCGGGATGGATCCCAGCACCCGGGATGGATCCCAGTACCGGGGATGGATCCCAGTCCCCCGGGATGGATCCCAGCACCAGGGATGGATCCCAGCACCCGGGATGGATCCCAGTCCCCCGGGATGGATCCCAGCCCCCCGGGATGGATCCCAGCCCCCCGGGATGGATCCCAGCACCAGGGATGGATCCCAGCCCCCCGGGATGGATCCCAGCACCAGGGATGGATCCCAGCACCAGGGATGGATCCCAGTCCCCCGGGATGGATCCCAGCCCCCCGGGATGGATCCCAGCACCCCGGGATGGATCCCAGCCCCCGGGATGGATCCCAGCCCCCCGGGATGGAGCCCAGCACCAGGGATGGATCCCAGCCCCTCTGGATGGAGCCCAGCACCCGGAGGGGCACCGGGGAGGGAGGGACACAGAGATGGAGGGGAAGGACCCAGAGCTGGGACACTGGGATTTGGGATCACTGGAGAGAGATGGGATGGGAAGAACTTAGATCTGGGACACTGGGACTCCAGTTGATGGGATGGGAAGGGCCTGGATCTGGGACACTGGGATTTGGGATCACCCAACAGGAATGGGATGGGAAGGACCCAGAGCTGGGACATTGGGATTTGGGATCACTGGTTAATGGGATGGGAAGGACCTGGATCTGGGACACTGGGATGTGGGATCACCGGATGGACACAGGATGGGAAGGGCCTGGATCTGGGACACTGGGATTTGAGATCACCCAATAGAAATGGGATGGGAAGGAGCTGGATCTGGGACACTGGGATTTGGGATCACTGGATGGAGATGGGATGGGAAGGATCTGGGACACTGGGATTTGGGATCACTGGTTAATGGGATGGGAAGGACCTGGATCTGGGACACTGGGATTTGAGATCACCCAACAGAAATGGGATGGGAAGGACCCAGAGTTGGGACACTGGGATGTGGGATCACTGGATGGAGATGGGATGGGAAGGGCCTGGAGCTGGGACACTGGGATTTGGGATCACCCAACAGGAATGGGATGGGAAGGGCCCGGATCTGGGACACTGGGATTTGGGATCAGTGGGTGGAGATGGGATGGGAAGGCTGTGGCTCTGGGACACTGGGATTCGAGATCACCCAACAGGACTGGGATGGGAAGGCCGTGGCTCTGGGACACCGGGATTTGGGATCACTGGTTAATGGGATGGGAAGGCCGTGGCTCTGGGACACTGGGATTTGGGATCACTGGTTAATGGGATGGGAAGGCCGTGGCTCTGGGACACTGGGATTTGGGATCACTGGTTAATGGGATGGGAAGGCCGTGGCTCTGGGACACTGGGATTTGGGATCACTGGTTAATGGGATGGGAAGGCCGTGGCTCTGGGACACTGGGATTTGGGATCACTGGTTAATGGGATGGGAAGGCCCTGGATCTGGGACACTGGGATTTGGGATCACCCAACAGGACTGGGATGGGAAGGCCGTGGCTCTGGGACACTGGGATTTGGGGTCACCCAACAGGACTGGGATGGGAAGGCCATGGCTCTGGGACACTGGGATTTGGGATCACTGGTTAATGGGATGGGAAGGCCGTGGCTCTGGCCCCCCTGGGCTCACCCACCCTCGGCTGCCGGCGCTGGACGTGCGCCGCTGGAGGAGGGATTTGTGCTTCTCCTGGGATTTCATGACGGCCGCGTGCTTGTGCTTCAGCTCCAGCAGCTTGGCCCGCACCTCCTCGTCACCACACACGTCTGGGACGACACCCCGGGGTCATTTGGGGTCACCTGGACCCCCCCCAGGGCCACCCCCTCATCCCCCCAAAATAAAACCAACACCCACCCAGGGGCGTCTCGTCCAGCAGGGATCTGGCGCCCAGGTCGGCGCCGTGGGCCACCAGCAGCTCCACCAGCTGCACCTGGAGGGGGGCAAAAACGGGGGAAAACGGGGAAAAATGGTGGAAAAACTGGGAAAAACGGGATGGGGGGAGGAGGGAAGAGAGGGAGGTCACCCAGGAGGCCCCGGGGACGGACCTGAGGAGCGAGGCAAGGCCCGGAGAGCAAAGGTCGTGGGGCAGGGTGGGAACCAGAGGGGGGGTTTAGAAAGCAAGCCCTGAGCAAGAGCACAGAGAGTTTGGGTTTGGAAACAGCAGAGGCAATAACTGATCAGGATTATCAATTTATCAATAAGCAGAACACGCTGACAGGGAAGACGTAAACAGGAAAAGAGAGAGAACTAAAAATGGGATGGGAAGGGCCCGGATCTGGGACACTGGGATTTGGGATCAGTGGGTGGAGATGGGGTGGGAAGGACCTGGATCTGGGACACTGGGATTTGGGATCACCCAACAGAAATGGGATGGGAAGGGTCTGGATCTGGGACACTGGGATTTGGGATCACTGGTTAATGGGATGGGAAGGACCCAGAGCTGGGACACTGGGATTTGGGATCACTGGTTAATGGGATGGGAAGGGTCTGGATCTGGGACACTGGGATTTGGGATCAGTGGATGGAGATGGGATGGGAAGGACCTGGAGCTGGGACACTGGGACTCTTGTTAAAGGGATGGGAAGGACCCAGAGCTGGGACACTGGGATTAGAGAGTTAATTTAGAAAGCAAGCCCTGAGCAAGAGCACAGAGAGTTTGGGTTTGGAAACAGCAGAGGCAATAACTGATCAGGATTATCAATTTATCAATAAGCAGAACACACTGACAGGGAAGACGTAAACAGGAAAAGAGAGAGAACTAAAAATGGGATGGGAAGGGCCTGGATCTGAGATCACTGGGATTTGGGATCAGTGGGTGGAGATGGGGTGGGAAGGGCCTGGATCTGGGACACTGGGATTTGGGATCATGGGATGGGAAGGGTCTGGATCTGGGACACTGGGATTTGGGATCACTGGTTAATGGGATGGGAAGGACTCAGAGCTGGGACACTGGGATTTGGGATCACCAGATGGAGATGGGATGGGAAGGACCTGGATTTGGGACACTGGGATCTGGGATCAGTGGTTAATGGGATGGGAAGGGCCTGGATCTGGGACACTGGGATTTGGGATCACTGGATGGAGATGGGATGGGAGGGGTCTGGATTTGGGACACTGGGATTTGGGATCAGTGGATGGAGATGGGATGGGAAGGACCTGGATCTGGGACACTGGGATTTGGGATCACTGGTTAATGGGATGGGAAGGACCTGGATCTGGGACACTGGGATTTGGGATCATGGGATGGAAATGGGATGGGAAGGGCCTGGATCTGGGACACTGGGCTTTGGGATCATGGGATGGGAAGGAGCTGGATTTGGGACACTGGGATTTGGGATCATGGGATGGGAAGGAGCTGGATCTGGGACACTGGGACTCCAGTTAATGGGATGGGAAGGAGCTGGATCTGGGACATTGGGATTTGGGATCACCCAATAGAAATGGGAGGGGAAGGACCCAGAGCTGGGACACTGGGATGTGGGATCACTGGGTGGAGATGGGATGGGAAGGACCCAGGGCTGGGACACTGGGATTGGGGATAACTGGATGGAGATGGGAAGGACCTGGATCTGGGACACTGGGATTTGGGATCAGTGGATGGAGATGGGATGGGAAGGACCTGGATTTGGGACACTGGGATTTGGGATCAGTGGATGGAGATGGGATGGGAAGGACCTGGATTTGGGACACTGGGATTTGGGATCACTGGATGGAGATGGGATGGGAGGGGTCTGGATTTGGGACACTGGGATGTGGGATCACTGGATGGAGACGAGATGGGAAGGACCCAGAGCTGGGACATTGGGATTAGAGAGCTAATTTACAAAGCAAGCCCTGAGCAGGAGCACAGAGAAACTCGGTCTTAGAAACAGCAGAGGCAATAATTTATCAAGGTTATCAATTTATCAATATGCAGACACAAAAGAACAGAAGTAGAAGAACACAAAAACCCAGAGAGAACTAAAAATGGAAGAAAAGACAAGAGTTCATGAGGTCAAAGGACAGGAAGGACCCCTCAGAAGTTGATGATGATGATGATGGAAGAAAGGACAAGAGTTCATGAGGCTGAAGGACAGGAACGACCCCTCAGAAGTTGATGATGATGATGATGGAAGAAAGGACAAGAGTTCATGAGGCCGAAGGACAGGAACGACCCCTCAGAAGTTGATGATGATGGAAGAAAGGACAAGAGTTCATGAGGCCAAAGAACAGGAATGACCCCTCAGAAGATGATGAAGATGATGGAAGAAGGACAAGAGTTCACAAGGCTGAAGAACAGGAATGACCCCTCAGAAGTTGATGAAGATGATGGAAGAAGGACAAGAGTTCACGAGGCCGAAGGACAGGAACGACCCCTCTCAGTTGATGATGATGACGATGGAAGAAAGGACAAGAGAAGAGTTCGCGAGGCTGAAGAATGGGAACAACCCCTCAGAAGTTGATGATGATGATGATGATGGAAGGAAGGACAAGAGTTCATGAGGCTGAAGGACAGGAATGACCCCTCAGAAGTTGATGATGATGATGGTGATGGAAGAAAGGAAGGACAAGAGTTCATGAGGCTGAAGGACAGGAATGACCCCTCAGAAGATGATGATGATGATGGAAGAAAGGACAAGAGTTCATGAGGTCGAAGGACAGGAACAACCCCTCAGAAGTTGATGATGATGGAAGAAAAGACAAGAGTTCATGAGGCTGAAGGACAGGAAGGACCCCTCAGAAGGTGATGAAGATGGAAGAAAGGAAGGACAAGAGTTCACGAGGCTGAAGGACAGGAAGGACCCCTCAGAAGGTGATGAAGATGGAAGAAAGGAAGGACAAGAGTTCACAAGGCTGAAGGACAGGAACGACCCCTCAGCTGATGAAGGTGATGGAAGAAAGGACAAGGGTTCATGAGGCCAAAGGACAGGAAGGACCCCTCAGAAGTTGATGATGATGATGATGGAAGAAAGGACAAGAGTTCATGAGGTCGAAGGACAGGAACAACCCCTCAGAAGGTGATGAAGATGATGGAAGAAAGGACAAGAGTTCACGAGGCTGAAGGACAGGAACGACCCCTCAGAAGGTGATGAAGATGGAAGAAAGGAAGGACAAGAGTTCACAAGGCTGAAGGCCAGGAACGACCCCTCAGCTGATGAAGGTGATGGAAGAAAGGACAAGGGTTCATGAGGTCAAAGGACAGGAAGGACCCCTCAGAAGTTGATGATGATGATGGAAGAAAGGACAAGAGTTCACGAGGCTGAAGGACAGGAACGACCCCTCAGAAGTTGATGATGATGATGGAAGAAAGGACAAGAGTTCATGAGGCTGAAGGACAGGAACGACCCCTCAGAAGTTGATGATGATGATGATGATGATGGAAGAAGGACAAGAGTTCACGAGGCTGAAGAACAGGAACGACCCCTCAGAAGTTGATGATGATGATGGAAGAAACAACAAGAGTTCATGAGGCTGAAGAACAGGAACGACCCCTCAGAAGTTGATGATGAGGATGATGGTGGAAGAAAGAAAGGACAAGAGTTCATGAGGCCGAAGGACAGGAACGACCCCTCAGAAGTTGATGAAGGTGATGATGATGATGGAAGGAAGGACAAGAGTTCATGAGGCTGAAGGACAGGAACGACCCCTCAGAAGTTGATGATGATGATGATGGAAGAAAGGACAAGAGTTCATGAGGCCGAAGGACAGGAACGACCCCTCAGAAGTTGATGATGATGATGATGATGATGGAAGAAAGGACAAGAGTTCATGAGGCCAAAGGACAGGAATGACCCCTCAGAAGTTGATGAAGATGATGGAAGAAAGGAAGGACAAGAGTTCACAAGGCTGAAGGACAGGAACGACCCCTCAGAAGTTGATGATGATGATGGAAGAAAGGACAAGAGTTCATGAGGCTGAAGGACAGGAATAACCCCTCAGAAGTTGATGAAGGTGATGGAAGAAAGGAAGGACAAGAGTTCATGAGGTTGAAGGACAGGAATAACCCCTCAGAAGTTTATGATGATGATGATGATGGAAGAAAGGAAGGACAAGAGTTCACGAGGCCCAAGGACAGGAACGACCCCTCAGAAGTTGATGAAGATGGAAGAAAGGAAGGACAAGAGTTCACGAGGCTGAAGGACAGGAATAACCCCTCAGAAGTTTCTGAAGATGATGGAAGAAAGGAAGGACAAGAGTTCACGAGGCCGAAGGACAGGAACGACCCCTCAGATTCCCCCCAGATTGAAGGCCACGCCCCCAACTCCACCTGTCATGAATATTAAAAATACCCATTGCCATATTATGATTATTCATGCCTGTGATGCAATTTCTTGGCAAAAATTCCATAAAATCCCAGCTGGGAGCTGCCGGAAGGAAGCGCTTTTGTCCAGAGTGACCGTAATTAATAAAGACGCCTCCTGCTTATCAGACTGAAAACTCTGAGTGGTTTCTCTGTCCGTGCCCTCTTTGGGGGGACACAAAACCCTGTCCTCACCTGTCCCCAGCAGGCCGCGGCGTGGAGGGGCTGCCAGCCGTCCTCGTCCCGGCAGTGGGTGCCGGCGCGGTGCTCCAGGAGCAGCTCGGCCGCTTCCAGGAACCCGTTGGCTGCTGCCACGTGGAGCTGGTGGGAATTGGGGACACAGGGGTGAGCTGGGGACAGCTCGGGGGGTCGGTGGCACTCAGGGGGGGGGATTTAGGTGCTGAAAAAAATCTCCGGAGCGGTTAATTAGGGGTGAGGCAAGAAAGGGTTTGTTTTGCCAGGGCTAAGATGTTCCAAGATGTGCTCCTGTGCCCGAGAGGTTTCATTTTATATCACCCTCCATCCAATCCCAGATGTGCCCACCCTGTGGCCTTTACTCTGGTCCACCCCCTGAAAATGGGGCTGGGGTTGTTTTGGGACCTTCTGTTCATCCCACCTTCCTCCTCATCAGAGCACAAAGGGTCCACAGTTACCTAATTCCTGACCTGTTCTGTGGTTTAGGCCCTGATGTGCTGCTCTGCCAACAGTCTGGGCCTTGCCTTGACAAGAGACTAAACATTTCTACTGGATTTGGGGCTATGAGTGATATGGGGAGCACAGAATGGGGTGAGAGGGGTAAGGAATGTGTGAACAGGGGTGCTGGAGAGAGGGAAAGGGACAAGGGACAAAGGAGGGGTTGCTGCTTTTAAAACCTACCAATAAAACTTATAAGTCTTACAAATATTAGAAAAATAAAAAGCATTGGGGGCTTAAGGCATCAGCCTAAACATTTCTATGGGATTCAGGAGTAGGATTGATATGGGGAGCACAGAATGGGGTGAGAGGGGTAAGGAATGTGTAAACAGGGGTGCTGGAGAGAGGGAAAGGGACAAGGGGGGGTTGCTGCTTTTAAAACCTACTTATAAAACTTATAAGTCTTACAAATATTAGAAAAATTAAAAACCATTGGGGGCTTAAGGCATCAGCCTAAACATTTCTATTGGATTTGGGGCTATGAGTGATATGGGGAGCACAGAATGGGGTGAGAGGGGTAAGGAATGTGTAAAGAGGGGTGCTGGAGAGAGGGAAAGGGACAAGGGACAAGGGGGGGTTGCTGCTTTTAAAATCTACTTATAAAACTTATAAGTCTTACAAATATTAGAAAAATTAAAAAACATTGGGGGCTTAAGGCATCAGCCTAAACATTTCTATTGGATTCAGGAGTAGGATTGACATGGGGAGCACAGAATGGGGTGAGAGGGGTAAGGAATGTGTGAACAGGGGGGCTGGAGAGAGGGAAAGGGACAAGGGACAAGGGGGGGGGGGGTTGCTGCTTTTAAAACCTACTTATAAAACTTATAAGCCTTACAAATATCAGAAAAATAAACCCCACTGGGGGTTTAAGGCTCTCACCAGGGTGGCCCCGTGTCCCCGCGGCGCGTCCAGGTCGGCGCCCGCCCGCGCCAGCTCGCGGATCTCCCGGATCATGGAGCGCTCCGTGGCGGCCCGGGCCTCCTCGATCCTCTCCTGGGTGATCCCTGGCGGGAAGGGGACGAGTGGCAGAGCCACCCCGGTGACCCCCCCGTGCCGTCATTCCCAGTTATTCCCGGTTTTCCCGCTCACCCTGCTCGGCCATGGCGCTCTCCAGGAAATCCAGCGTGGCCTCGTCCTCGCACAGGTCGTAGGGCATGTTCCCGTCGGAATTCAGGGCCAGCAGGTCGGCGCCGCTGTGCCGGGGCGATTCCCAGGGTCAGGGGCGCCCCGGGGTGTCCCCCCCGGGGTCTGTCCCCATCCCGGTGTTCCCGGTGTTCCCGGTGTTCCCGCGGTACCGTTGGATGAGCAGCCGGACCAGGCGGAGGTGGCCGCAGGTGGCGGCGGCGTGGAGGGGCGTCCAGAGCTCCGTGTCCCGGGAATTCACGTCGGCGCCGGCGTCCAGCAGCACGGACACCACCGGCACGGAGTCGTCGATGCAGCACTGGGGGCGGGGAGGGGCAGGGAATGCCGCGGGATAGACCGGGAGGGAGGTGGGATGGGGGGTGAGGGGGTGGGATGGGATGGAGGGGTGGGTTAATGGGATGGGATGGGATGGGATGGGATGGGATGGGATGGGATGGGATTTGTGGGATGGGATGGATGGGATGGGATGGGATGGGATGGGATGGATGGGATGGGGTGGATGGGATGGGATGGAGGGGTGGGTTAATGGGATGGGATGGGATGGGATGGGATGGGATGGGATGGGATGGGATGGGATGGGGTGGGATGGGATGGGATGGGATGGATGGGATGGGGTGGGATGGGATGGGAAACAGGGATGGGATGGGATGGGATGGGATGGGATGGGATGGGATGGGATGGGATGGGGTGGGATGGGGTGGGATGGGATGGGATGGATGGGATGGGATGGGATGGGATGGGATGGGATGGATGGGATGGATGGGATGGATGGGATGGGATGGGATGGGATGGGATGGGATGGGATGGGATGGGATGGGAAACAGGGATGGGATGGGATGGGATGGGATGGGATGGGATGGGATGGGATGGGATGGGATGGGATGGGATGGGATGGGATGGGATGGGGTGGGATGGGATGGGATGGATGGGATGGGATGGGATGGGATGGGATGGGATGGGATGGGATGGGATGGGATTTGGGATCACTGGTTAACAGGATGGGAAGGACTCAGATCTGGGAACACCAGGATTTGGGATCACTGGTTAACGGGATGGGAAGGACCCAGATCTGGGACACTGGGATCTGGAATCAGTGGGATCTGGGATCACTGGAATCTGGGATCACTGGCTAACAGGATGGGAAGGACCTGGATCTGGGATCACTGGGATCTGGGATCACTGGGATCTGGGATCACTGGGATCTGGGATCAGTGGGATCTGGGATCAGTGGGATCTGGGACACTGGGATCTGGGATCACCGGGATCTGGGATCACCGGGATCTGGGATCACCGGGATCTGGGATCGGTGTCAGAGTTCCCGGGGCTGCTCCCGGTACCTGGTGCAGGGCCGTCAGTCCGTCCTCGTTGCACAGGTTGGGGCTGATCCCGCTCTCCAGGAACTGCCGGACTGGGAGGCAACGGGATGGGAATGCGGGAGCTGCCCCCGGCACCGGGGATCCCAGCGGCATTCCCGGGATTCCAGGGCAACCCCCACGCTTCCCAAGGGAACCACAGAGGATCCCAGCGGCATTCCCGGGATTCCAGGGCAACCCCCACGCTTCCCAACGGAAGCACCGGGGATCCCAGCGGCATTCCCGGGATTCCAGGGCAACCCCCATGCTTCCCAAGGGAACCACAGAGGATCCCAAGGGCATTTCCAAGGATCCCAAGGGCACTTCCAAGGATTCCAGTGGCACTGCCAAGCATCCCAATGGAACCATGGAGAATCCCAACGGAACCACTGAGCACCCCAATGGCACTTCCAAGGATTCCGGTGGCACTTCCAAGGATTCCAGTGGCACTCCCAAGCATCCAAGGGATCCCAGCAGCATCCCAATGGAACCCCCAAGTATCCCAATGGCACTTCCAAGGATTCCATTGGCACTCCCAAGCATCCCGAGGATCCCAGCAGCATCCCAATGGAACCATGGACAATCCCAATGGAACCTCCAAGGATTCCAGTGGCACTCCCAAGTATCCCAATGGAAACATGGAGAATCCCAATGGAACCACTGAGCACCCCAACGGCACTTCCAAGGATTCCCGTGGCACTGCCAAGCATCCCAGGGATCCCAGCAGCATCCCAATGGAACCATGGAGAATCCCAATGGAACCATGGAGAATCCCAGTGGCATTTCCAAGGATTCCCATGGCACTGCCAAGCATCCCAATGGAAACATGGAGAATCCCAGTGGAACCACTGAGCACCCCAATGGGACTTCCAAGGATTCCAGTGGCACTCCCAAGCATCCCAGTGGAACCATGAAGAATCCCAATGGCACTTCCAAGGATTCCAGTGGCACTGCCGAGCATCCCAGGGATCCCAGTAGCATCCCAATGGAACCATGGAGAATCCCAATGGAACCATGGAGAATCCCAATGGAACCATGGAGAATCCCAATGGAACCACAGAGAATTCCAGTGGCACTTCCAAGGATTCCAATGGCACTCCCAAGCATCCCAGGGATCCCAGCAGCATCCCAATGGAACCATGGACAATCCCAATGGAACCCCCAAGTATTCCAACAGCCCTTCCAAGGATTCCAGTGGCACTGCCAAGCATCCCAGGGATCCCAGCAGCATCCCAACGGACCCCCCAAGTATCCCAACGGCCCTTCCAAGGATTCCAGTGGCACTGCCAAGCATCCCTCGGGACGGCACCGCCGCGGATCCGGCGCCGCCGCATTCCGAGCGCTCCGCGACCTCCCTCCCCTCCCCGCCCCCGGGAAAAACGGGATCACAGCCCTCCCCACGCCACAGTCGGCCTCCCACCCCCTTCCCAGGGAACTATTTAGGAGCAAAAAAAAAAAAAATCAGGAATTCCGGAGATTCCCCCCCCACCTTCCTCGGCGTCGTGCCGGGCGGCCGCTTCCAGGAGGCGGACGCTGGCCGGGAACGTCACCCTCTTCCCGGGGCTGCTTCCACCGCTGCTGCTGCTCTTCCTCCTCCTGCCCCTCTTCCTCTCGGCTCCCGCCTTCGCTCCCGGCGCCTCCTTTTCCGCCTGCGCCCACTTCTTGAGCTGCTGCTGCCGCCGCTTCTGGGCGTGCTGGAGCCGCTCCGGGGTGCTGAGCCGGGCCACCGCCGGCATCTCCGCCAGCAGCTCCGCGTGCTCCGCCATGGCCCGGCGCCGGGCAGAGCCTCGCCGATCCCGCCGGGAAGGAGCCGTGGGAGACCTTCCTCCGCCAGCAGCATCACCCCCTTCCCCAGCTCCCGGTGGTGGCGGCGGTGGTGGCCTATCCCTGCTTGCCGAGGGGCTCCCGCGGGGTCACCGCGCCTTCCCGAGACAGGGGCGGGAGTTTGGGAAGCATCTCCCCCTTCCCCGGGTGCTCTGGGGGGCTGTGGGAGGCCGGAATTCCCGCCGGGATGAGGGTGGAAGGTTGCTGGTTAAGGCTCGAGGGGCATCCGAAGGCACGGGACGGCGGCGGTGGCAGATCCGAAGGCGCGGAAAAATCCCGTGGGCTCGACCCCAAAGGATTCCACCGGGTTGTCCCGCCGAGCTGCTGGCCTTCCCGCCCTCTGGAAGCGTCTCCCGGTCATCCGGCGGCTCCGGGCTCACCGGGGAGCCGGCTGGGAACGCCCCGGGGCCGGCGGGATCTCCTCCGGGATGAGCTCGGCACGGCCGGGATCCTGCGGGAAGGAGGAGGAGGAGGAGGAGGAGGAGGAGGAGGAGGAGGAGGAGGAGGGATTGTTAAACCCAGGGAGAGGCTCCCGCCCGACCCACGGGCCGGTTCTCCCGGTTTTCCTGAGCCGGGATTAACCCCCGATCCGCGCGGGAGGGAATTCCCGGCTCCGCAGCCGCCGCAGGGACACCTCGAAGGGGAAAGGGGACAGGGGGGGGTGGGTTTTACCGGGAAGGGATCGCCGGGATCCCAGGCCGGATAAAGGCGGGGGGGAGATCCCGGCGCGTCCCGGAGGAGTCCGGACGGGTGCGGAAAAACCGGGAGAGCCGCCGCCCCCGCGCCGGCATCGCCCTCTGGGCAGGGCCGGGGCAGGAACGGGCGGATTCCGCCCCCCGCGATTCCCAAACCGGCTTCTGTTCCCCCCCCCCCCCTCCCCTTTCCACCCTTTGGAATCGCGGCCGCTCCACCGGGGCAAAGTCCGGCGGGCGAAGGGAAGGAATTCCGGCGCCTTAATCCCGGGGTAAATCCCTGCGGAACGCCGAGGGAAAGGGCGAAGCCTGGGGAGGGGAGGGGAAGGGGGACGGGGGAGGGGGGGTGGGATCGACCCCGCTTCGATCCCGCTGATCCCACCGCGGGGGATCCCGCCGGGATTGATCCGTCGGGAGCCGCCGAGGCCACGCCGGGAATGCCGATGGAAAAACGGGACCCCTCAAGTGTTCCGGGAATCCACCCCGAAAATTCCCGAAACGGCCCCAGATTTCGGGAGCTGGGGACATCGGGGTCCCACTCAGGGTTCCTTGGGGACATTGGGGTCCCATTGAGGGTCCCTTGGGGACATTGGGGTCCCACTGAGGGTCACTTGGGGACATTGGGGTCCCACTTAGGGTCCCTTGGGGACATTGGGGTCCCCTCAAGGGTCTTCAGGGTTCATTGGGGTCCCCTTGAGGGTCCCAGGGGGACAAATCCTCCCCTTGGAGACATTGGGGTCCCATTCAGGGTCCCTTGGGGACATCGGGGGTCCCATTGAGGGTCCCAGGGAGACAAATCCTCCCCTTGGGGACATTGGGGTCCCATTCAGGGTCCCTTGGGGACATTGGGGTCCCCTCAGGGGTCTTCAGGGGACATTGGGGTCCTGTTCAGGGTCCCTTGGGGACATTGGGGTCCCCCTGAAGGTCCCTTGGGGACATTGGGGTCCCCTTGAGGGTCCCAGGGGGACAAATCCTCCCCTAGGGGACATTGGGGTCCCACTGAGGGTCCCTTGGGGACATTGGGGTCCCATTCAGGGTCCCAGGGGGACAAATCTGCCCCTTGGGGACATCGGGGTCCCCTTGAGTGTCCCAGAGGGACAAATCCTCCTGTTCCCCCCCCACGGGGATTTGGGATCCCGGGCTCTCCGGGGGAATTTCCCTTTCAAATTTCTTTCCGAGGCCTCAAAACCGAACCCAGCCCCGCCCACCCTGATCTTTTATTTATCGGGACCGACGGGAATCCAGGTCAGAGCCTGGAAGAGAGGAGAGGAGAGGAGAGGAGCAGGAGAGGAGCAGGATTTGTCCCCCTGGAACCCTCAAGGGGACCCCGATGTCCCCTGAAGACCCTCAAGGGGACCCCAATGTCCCCAAGGGACCCTGAATGGGACCCCAAAGTCCCCAAGCGAACCTAACTGGGACCCCAATGTCCCCAAGGGGAGGATTTTTCCCCCTGGGACCCTCAGTGGGACCCCAATGTCCCCTGAGACCCTTAAGGGGACCCCGATGTCCCCAAGGGACCCTGAATGGGACCCTCAGGGGGACCCCAATGTCCCCAAGGGGAGGATTTGTCCCCCTGGGACCCTCAAGGGGACCCCGATGTCCCCTGAAGACCCTCAGTGGGACCCCCATGTCCCCAAGGGGAGGATTTTTCCCCCTGGGACCCTCAAGAGGACCCCGATGTCCCCAAGGGATCCTGAATGGGACCCCAATGTCCCCTGAAGACCCCTGAGGGGACCCCAATGTCCCCAAGGGACCCTCAGTGGGACCCCAATGTCCCCAAGGGGAGGATTTGTCCCCCTGGGACCCTCAAGGGGACCCCAATGTCCCCCAAGGGACCCTGAATGGGACCCCAATGTCCCCAAAGGACCCTCAGTGGTACCCCGATGTCCCCAAGGGGAGGATTTGTCCCCCTGGGACCCTCAAGGGGACCCTGATGTCCCCTGAAGACCCTTGAGGGGATCCCAATGTCCCCAAGGGGAGGATTTGTCCCCCAAGGGACCCTCAGGGGGACCCCGATGTCCCCAAAGGACCCTGAGTGGGACCCCAATGTCTCTAAGGGACCCTAAATGGGACCCTGATGTCCCCAAGGGGAGGATTTGTCACCCTGGGACCCTCAGGGGGGCCTCAATGTCCCCTGAGACCCTCAAGGGGACCCCGATGTCCCCAAGGGACCCTGAATGGGACCCCAATGTCCACAAGGGGAGGATTTGTCCCCCTGGGACCCTCAAGAGAACCCCAATGTCCCCAAGGGACCCTAAATGGGACCCCAGTATCTCCAAGGGACCCTCAGAGAGACCCCAATGTCCCCAAGGACAGGATTTGTCCCCCTGGGACCCTCAAGGCGACCCCGATGTCCCCTGAAGACCCTTGAAGGGACCCCAATATCCCCTGGGACCCTGAATGGGACCCCAATGTCCCCAAGGGACCCTCAGGGGGACCCCAATGTCCCCAAGGGGCGGATTTGTCTCCCTGGGACCCTCAAGAGAACCCTGATGTCCCCAAGGGACCCTGAATGGGACCCCGATGTCCCCAAGGGGAGGACTTGTCTCCCTGGGACCCTCAAGGGGACCCCAATGTCCCCAAGGGACCCTCAGGGGGACCCCAATGTCCCCAAGGGACCTTCAGTGGTACCCCGATGTCCCCAAGGGGAGGATTTGTCCCTCTGGGACCCTCAGTGGGACCCCAATGTCCCCTGAAGACCCTCAGTGGGACCCCAATGTCCCCAAGGGACCTTCAGTGGGACCCCAATGTCCCCAAGGGGAGGATTTGTCCCCCTGGGACCCTCAAGGGGACTCCAATGTCCCCTGAGACCCTTAAGGGGACCCCGATGTCCCCAAGTGACCCTAAATGGGACCCCAATGTCCCCAAGTGACCCTAAATGGGACCCCATTGTCCCCAAAGGACCCTCAGTGGGACCCCGATGTCCCCAAGGGGCGGATTTGTCCCCCTGGGACGCTCAAGGGGACCCTGATGTCCCCAAGGGACCCTCAGTGGGACCCCCATGTCCCCAGACCCCTGGGCCTGTCCCCGAACACCCCCCAAAAGGGACCCTCATGTCCCAGGGACCCCCCCCAGGACCCTCACACCCCAGGGACCCCCAGGAACCAACCTCACAGGGACCCCCATGTCCCCAAGGCCTCAGGACCCCCCAGGGACCCCCCTACTGTCCCCAACCCCCCCGAGGGGCCCCCCACACTCCCGGGACCCCCCTCCCTCCCCCACAACGGGCCCCCCCTGTCCCAGTATCCCCCCCAAAGGGGACCCCCCCGGGATCCCCCCCTTACCCGGACCCCCCTCCCTCCCCCACAACGGGACCCCCTGTCCCCAAGGCCCCAGCACCCCCCAGGGACCCCCCACACTGTCCCCACACCCCCTGGACCCCCCTCCCTCCCCCCCAAAGGGACTCCCATGTCCCCAAGGCCTCAGGACCCCCCACACCCCCCCCGAGGGGACCCCAACACCCCCGGGATCCCCCCAAAGGGACTCCCATGTCCCCAAGGCCTCAGGACCCCCCACACTGTCCCCAGACCTTCCTGAGGGGACCCCAACACCCCTGGGACCCCCCCTCCCTCCCCCACAACGGGCCCCCCTGTCCCAGTATCCCCCCCGAGGGGACCCCCCCGGGATCCCCCCCTTACCCGGACCCCCCTCCCTCCCCCACAACGGGCCCCCCTGTCCCAGAATCCCCCCCGAGGGGACCCCCCCGGGATCCCCCCCTTACCCGGACCCCACGACCCCCCTCACACGACCCCCAAGCCCCAGGCCTTGTCCCCAGCCCCACCTCCCCCCATCCCCCCCTCGCAGCTCCCCCCACGTCCCCAAAGTCCCCCCCCAGGCCCCCTGGCCTGTCCCCACCTCCCTCCCCACCTTACCCCCCGTCCCTCCCACCCCCTCTCCCCACGACTCCCCCACCCCCCGTCCCGCCCCCCGCGGCGCCCCCCGTGTCCCCGCACCCCGCCGGCCCCCGCCGTCCCCCCCTTTCCCTCCCCACATCCCCCCTTTTCCTCCCGTCCGTACCCGCGGCCTCGGGCCCTGCCCGCCGCGGCCGAGGCGGGGCCGTCGCCATGGCGACGGCGGCACTTCCGGCAACGCCGGAAGTGAGTGCGCCAGAACCCGGACGTGACGTAAAAGCACTCCCGGAAGCGCCGCCATCTTGAGCGTGGCGCCGCGCCCAATATGGCGGCTGCGGCGGGGCGCCCCCTGGTGGGTGGGAGGGGGAGGCGACACAAAAGTTGAGGGGGGTTTGGGGGGTCCTGGGACCCCTCCCCAACCCCTGGTGGGCAGAGAGGGGGGCGACACAAAAGTTGGGGAGGGTTTGGGGGGTCCTGGGACCCCCCCCGACCCCTGATGGGCGGGAGGGGGAGCGACACAAAAATTGGGGAAGGTTTGGGGGGTCCTGGGACCTCCCACCGAACTCCTGGTGGGCAAAGAGGGGGTTGACATAAAAAGTGGAGGCAATTTTGGGGGGTTCTGGGACCCCCCCCCAAGCCCTGGTGGGCAGAGAGGGGGGTTGACATAAAAAGGGGGGGCAATTTTGGGGGGTTCTGGGACCCCTCCCTAATCCCTGATGGGCAGAGAGGGGGTCGACACAAAAACTGGGGAGGGTTTGGGGGTCTTGGGACCCCTCCCCAGCCCCTGAGGGGCAGAGAGGGGGGTTGACATAAAAAGAGGGGGTAATTTTGGGGGGTCCTGGGACCTCCCCCCCACACCCCTGGTGGGCAGAGAGGGGGGCTGACATTAAAAGAGGGGGCAATTTTGGGGGGTTCTGGGACCTCCCCCCGAACTCCTGGTGGACAGAAAGGGGATTGACACAAAAGCTGAGGAGGGTTTGGGGGGTCCTGGGACCCCCCTGAACCCCTGATGGGCAGATAGGGGGGCGACACAAAAATTGAGGAGGGTTTGGGGGGTCCTGGGACCCCCCCCTGAACCCCTGGTGGGCAGAGAGGGGGGTTGACATTAAAAGAGGGGTCAATTTTGGGGGGTTCTGGGACCCCTCCCTAATCCCTGGTGGACAGAAAGGGGGTCGACACAAAAACTGGGGAGGGTTTGGGGGGTCCTGGGACCCCCCCCACCCCTGGTGGGCAGAGAGGGGGTTGACATAAAAAGAGGGGGCAATTTTGGGGGGTTCTGGGACCTCCCCCAACCCCTGGTGGGTAAAGAGGGGGTTGACATAAAAAGAGGGGGCAATTTTGGGGGGTTCTGGGACCTCCCCCAACCCCTGGTGGGTAAAGAGGGGGTTGACATAAAAAGAGGGGGCAATTTTGGGGGGTTCTGGGACCCCTCCCCAATCCCTGGTGGGCAAAGAGGGGGGGTGACATAAAAAGGGGGGAGGTTTTGGGGGTCCCGGGACCCCCCCCCCCCCCGCAGAAGTCACCAAGTTTGTCTCCCTGTGTCCCCCCCGGGGGTTTTGGGACCCCCCTCAAGGTGACCCCGTGTCCCCCCAGGGTGTCATGGTAGACCCCCCAACAGTGGGACCCCCTCCCCAAGGGAATGGAAGGGACCCCCACAAACTCGTCCCCCCAAGGTGATGAGACGCCCCCAATGTCCCCCCACCAAAATATTGGGGATCCCCCAATCCATGGGACTCCCCCACTCCCAGACACCCCCCAGTCCCACTCCACAGCCCCCCAAAATCTGGGGGGGCCCCAGGTGGGGCCCCCTGTCCCCAGACGGGGGATTCGGGGGGCGGATTTGGGGGGAAAACCTTTAATGTGACAAGGCACGGAAGGACACGGGCACAGCTCCTCGGGACACGGGGTTTGGTCACTGTGACAATCCTTGGGCACCGTGTCACCATCGTGGCTCCTCAGGACACGGTGTTTGTGTCACTGTGACAATCCCTGGGCACCGTGTCACCATCGTGGCTCCTCAGGACACGGGGTTTGTGTCACTGTGACAATCCTTGGGCACTGTGTCACCATCGTGGCTCCTCGGGACATGGGGTTTGTGTCACTGTGACAATCCCTGGGCATCGTGTCACCATCATGGCTCTTTGGGACATGGCATTGTGTCATTGTGACAATCCTTGGGGACACAGCACCGTGTCACTGTGACAACCCCTGGGGATGTGGCACCGTGTCACCATCGTGGCTCCTCAGGACATGGTGTTTGTGTCACTGTGACAATCCTTGGGGACATGGCACCGTGTCACCACCGTGGCTCTTCAGGACACGGTGTTTGTGTCACGGTGACAATCCCTGGGGACACAGCATCGTGTCACCACCGTGGCTCTTCAGGACACGGGGTTTGTGTCACTGTGACAACCCCTGGGGATGTGGCATCGTGTCACCATCGTGGCTCCTCAGGACAGGGTGTTTGTGTCACGGTGACAATCCCTGGGGACACAGCATCGTGTCACCACCGTGGCTCCTCAGGACATGGTGTTTGTGTCACTGTGACAATCCTTGGGGACATGGCACCGTGTCACCACCGTGGCTCTTCAGGACACGGGGTTTGTGTCACGGTGACAATCCCTGGGGATGTGGCACCGTGTCACCATCGTGGCTCCTCAGGACACGGTGTTTGTGTCACTGTGACAATCCCTGGGGACACGGCACCGTGTCACCATCATGGCTCCTCAGGACATGGGGTTTGGTCACTGTGACAATCCTTGGGGACTCAGCACCGTGTCACTGTGACAATCCTTGGGGATGTGGCATCGTGTCACCATTGTGGCTCCTCAGGACACGGCATCGTGTCACTGTGACAATCCCTGGGCATCGTGTCACCATCGTGGCTCCTCAGGACACGGTGTTTGTGTCACTGTGACAATCCCTGGGGACACAGCACCGTGTCACTGTGACAATCCTTGGGGATGTGGTATTGTGACAATCCTTGGGCACCGTGTCACCATCGTGGCTCCTCAGGACACGGTGTTTGTGTCACTGTGACAATCCCTGGGGACACGGCACTGTGTCACCATCGTGGCTCCTCGGGACATGGTGTTTGTGTCACTGTGACAATCCCTGGGGACACAGCACCGTGTCACCACCGTGGCTCTTCAGGACACGGTGTTTGTGTCACGGTGACAATCCCTGGGGACACAGCATCGTGTCACCACCGTGGCTCTTCAGGACATGGCGTTTGGTCACGGTGACAATCCCTGGGGACTCAGTACCGTGTCACCATCGTGGCTCCTCAGGACACAGTGTTTGTGTCACTGTGACATCCCCTCAGGACAGGGTGTTTGTGTCACTGTGACAATCCCTGGGGATGTGGCATCGTGTAACTGTGACAATCTTTGGGGACACGGCACCGTGTCACCATCGTGGCTCCTCAGGACATGGCCTTTGTGTCACTGTGACAATCCCTGGGGATGTGGTATTGTGACAATCCTTGGGCACCGTGTCACCATCGTGGCTCCTCGGGACAAGGGGTTTGTGTCACTGTGACAATCCCTGGGGACACAGCACCGTGTCACCATCGTGGCTCCTCAGGACATGGGGTTTGTGTCACCACAACATCCCCTCAGGACACGGTGTCATCGTCACTCGAGGTCCCCCACGACACAGCATTTGTGTCACTGTGATGTCCCCGTGGGACAGGGCATCGTGTCACACAATGGCCACTCAGGATGTGGCGTCGTGTCACCCTCACGGCTTCTTGGGGTCGAGCTTTGTGTCACCACGGTGTCCCCTCAGGACATGGTGTCGTGTCACTGTGATGTCCCCTCAGGAAATGGCGTCATGTCACCGTCAGGGCTCCTTTGGGCTGAGCTTCGTGTCACCACGGTGTCCCCTCAGGACATGGTGTCGTGTCACCATCAGGGCTGCTTTGTGTCACCACGGTGTCCCCGTGTCACTGTCAGGGCTCCTTGGGGCTGAGCTTTGTGTCACCACAGTGTCCCCTCAGGACAGGGCATCGTGTCACCATCAGGTCTTCCAGGCCAAGCTTTGTGTCACCACAGTGTCCCCTCAGGACATGGCATCGTGTCACCATCAGGGCTCCTTTGTGTCACCACAGTGTCCCCTTGGGACATGGCATCGTGTCACTGTGACGTCCCCTCAGGACATGGCATCATGTCACCCTCAGGGCTCCTTGGGGCTGAGCTTCGTGTCACTGTGACATCCCCTCAGGACATGGCATCATGTCACCCTCAGGGCTCCTTTGTGTCCCCTCGGTGTCCCCTCAGGACACCCCGTGCCCGTCCCCTGGGGACACGGTGTCCTGTCACCAGGACAACTGCTGGGGGGTGTCCTGTCACCGGGACAGCTGCTGGGGACACTCCCGTGCCCCCCGTCCCTCCTGCTCCTCCCTGCTCTTCCTCCACTCCTCCTCCTCCTGCTCCTCCCTGCTCTTCCTCCACTCCTCCTCCTCCTGCTCCTCCCTGCTCTTCCTCCACTCCTGCTCCTCCTCCTGCTCCTCCCTGCTCTTCCTCCACTCCTCCTCCTCCTCCCTGCTCTTCTTCCACTCATCCTCCTGCTCCTCCTCCCTGCTCTTCCTCCGCTCATCCTCCTCCTCCTGCCCCTCCCTGCCCTTCCTCCACTCCTCCTGCTCCTCCCTGCTCTTCCTCCGCTCATCCTCCTCCTCCTGCTCCTCCCTGCCCTTCCTCCACTCCTCCTGCTCCTCCCTGCCCTTCCTCCACTCCTCCTGCTCCTCCCTGCTCTTCCTCCACTCATCCTCCTCCTCCTGCTCCTCCCTGCCCTTCCTCCACCCCTCCTCCTCCTCGCGGTCCAGGCGCTGCAGCTGCTGCTCCACCTCCTCGGGCACCGTCACCTCCAGAAGGTTCTCCAGCCCCGCCTCGGGCTCGTCCCCGATCAGCACCTGGGGGGGACACGGGGACAGGGATGGGGGGACCCCCACCCCGATCCTGTGGGGAGAGACCCCCACCCCGATCCTGTGGGATAGTGGGACCCCCACCCTGATCCTGTGGGATGGAGGGACCCCCACCCTGCTCCACTTGGGGCCTGGGACCAAGATCTGGGACCAGGGACTGGGACAAGGACTCAGGACCAGGACCAGGATCTGGGACCAGAACCAGGACCAGGATCTGGGACAAGGACTCAGGACCAGGACCAGGATCTGGGACCAGAACCAGGACCAGGACCAGGATCTGGGACAAGGACTCAGGACCAGGACCAGGATCTGGGACCAGAATCAGAACCAGGATCTGGGACAAGAACTTGGGACCAGGGCCATAATCAGGATCTGGGACCAGAACCAGGATCAGGACCTGGGACAAGGATCTGGGACCAGAAGCAGGACCAGGACCAGGATCTGGGACCAGAACGAGGACCAGGATCCGGGACAAGGACTCAGGACCAGGACCAGAGACCATGACCAGGATCTGGGACCAGAACAAGGACCTGGGACCAGGATCCGGGACAAGGACTTGGGACCAGGACCAGGACCAGGATCTGGGACCAGAATCAGAACCAGGATCTGGGACAAGAACTTGGGACCAGGGCCATAATCAGGATCTGGGACCAGAACCAGGATCAGGACCTGGGACAAGGATCTGGGACCAGAAGCAGGACCAGGACCAGGATCTGGGACCAGAACGAGGACCAGGATCTGGGACAAGGATTCAGGACCAGGACCAGAGACCATGACCAGGATCTGGGACCAGGACCAGAGACCATGACCAGGATCTGGGACCAGGACCAGAGACCATGACCAGGATCTGGGACCAGAACAAGGACCTGGGACCAGGATCTGGGACAAGGACTTGGGACCAGGACCAGGACCAGGATCTGGGACAAGGATTCAGGACCAGGACCAGAGACCATGACCAGGATCTGGGCCCAGAACCAGGACCTGGGACAAGGACTCGGCAGCAGGAGCAGGACCTGGCACCAGGACCAGGGACCTGGGACCAGGACTAGAATCAGAACCCGGACCCAGGAGCAGGAGCAGGACCCAGGACCAGGACATGGAACTAAGACCTGGGACGAGGACCCAGGCCCAGGATCAGGACCTGGGACCAAGACCAGCACCAGAGACCAGGACCACGACCAGAATCAGGACCAAGACCTGAGACCAGGACCAGAATCAGGACCAAAGACCAAGACCAGGACCAAAAACCAGGACCAGGATCAGAATCGGGACCAGGACCATAATCCAGACTAGAGACCAGGACCAGCACCTGGGATGAGAACCTGGGACCAGGACCCAGATCAGGACCTGAGACCAGGACCAGGACCAGAATTCGACCAGGACTAGAATCGGGACCAGGATCAGGACCAGAATCCAGACTAGAGACCAGGACCATTACCTGGGACCAGGACCTGGATCAGGACCTGAGACCAGGACCAGCACCATGACCAGGGACCAGGACCCAGGACCAGAACCAGGACCAGAATCAGGACCAAGCCCAGAATCAGGACCAGGCCCAGGTCCAGGCCCAGGACCTGGGACCAGGACCCAGGACCAGAATTGGGTCCGGGATCAGAATCGGGACCAGGACCAAAGACCAGACCCAGGACTATGAGCTGGGACCAGGACACAGGACCCAGGCCCAGAACCAGAATCAGGACCAAGACCCAGGCCCGGGCCCAGGCCCTGTGACCTGCACCAGGCCCAGTGTCCAGGCCCAGGCCAGGGGTCAGTCCCACGCTGTCCCCACCCCACCCCATGACCCCCCACTGACCTGGATGACCCTGTGGCAGGCCCTGAGCACCTCGGGGTGCCCCCACTGACCTGGATGACCCTGAGCACCTCAGGGTCCCTCTCACTGACCTGGATGACCCTGTGGTCCCCCCACTGACCTGGATGACCCTGTGGTCCCCCCACTGACCTGGATGACCCTGTGGCAGGCCCTGAGCACCCCATGACCCCTCACTGACCTGGATGACCCTGTGGCAGGCCCTGAGCACCTCAGGGACCCTCTCACTGACCTGGATGACCCTGTGGTCCCTCTCACTGACCTGGATGACCCTGTGGCAGGCCCTGAGCACCCCATGACCCCTCACTGACCTGGATGACCCTGTGGCAGGCCCTGAGCACCTCGGGGTCCCTCTCACTGACCTGGATGACCCTGTGGTCCCCCCACTGACCTGGATGACCTTGTGGTCCCTCTCACTGACCTGGATGACCCTGTGGCAGGCCCTGAGCACCCCATGACCCCTCACTGACCTGGATGACCCTGTGGCAGGCCCTGAGCACCTCAGGGACCCTCTCACTGACCTGGATGACCCTGTGGCAGTCACTGAGCACCCCGGGGTGCCCCCACTGACCTGGATGACCCTGTGGCAGCCCTGAGCACCCCATGACCCCCCACTGACCTGGATGACCTTTTGGTCCCCCCACTGACCTGGATGACCTTGTGGTCCCTCTCACTGACCTGGATGACCCTGTGGCAGGCCCTGAGCACCCCATGACCCCTCACTGACCTGGATGACCCTGTGGCAGGCCCTGAGCACCCCATGACCCCCCACTGACCTGGATGACCCTGTGGTCCCTCTCACTGACCTGGATGACCCTGAGCACCTCGGGGTGCCCCCACTGACCTGGATGACCCTGTGGCAGGCCCTGAGCACCTCGGGGTCCCTCTCACTGACCTGGATGACCCTGTGGTCCCCCCACTGACCTGGATGACCTTGTGGTCCCTCTCACTGACCTGGATGACCCTGTGGCAGGCCCTGAGCACCTCGGGGTCCCTCTCCCAGCCGTGCAGCTCCCTCAGCACCAGGTAGGTGCCGCGGGCCCTGAGCAGGCGCCGGCCGGGCCCCGTGGCCGTCAGCTGGGGGGGGACAGGGCAGGCCTTGGGGACAGCCCCTCTCTGGGGGACAATCCCCCTGCAATTCCAGCTTCTCCCAAGGGATCCAGCCCGCCCTGGGGGCCCCTCAGTGCTCTGTCACCGTCGGGGCCTTGTCAAACCCCAAAAACCCTCAGGGAAGTTCCCAAATCCTCACTGAACTCTTCAAATCCTCACTGAACCCCAAAAACCCTCACTGGAACCCCCAAATCCTCACTGAACCCCCAAATCCTCACTGAAACCCCCCAAAACCCTCACTGAAGTCTCTAAATCCTCACTGAAGTCCCTAAATCCTCACTGAACCCCCAAATCCTCACTGAACTCCCCAAATCCTCACTGAAGTCCCTAAATCCTCACTGAACTCCTCAAATACTCACTGAACCCCCAAATCCTCACTGAAACCCCCAAATCCTCACTGAACTCTTCAAATCCTCCCTGAACCCCCAAAAACCCTCATTGAACTCCCCAAACCCCTCACTGAACCCTCCAAATCCTCACTGAATCCCAAAAACCCTCAGTGAAGTCCCTAAATCCTCAGTGAACCCCCCAAATCCTCACTGAATCCCAAAGATCCTCTGTGAACCCAAGTCCTTCTCAAACCCCAAAAGCCCTCACTGAACCCCTCAAATCCTCACTGAACTCTTCAAATCCTCACTGAACCCCTCAAATCCTCACTGAACTCCTCAAATCCTCACTGAACCCCCAAAACCCCTCACTGAACTCCCCAAATCCTCACTGAAACCCCCCAAAACCCTCACTGAAGTCCCTAAATCCTCACTGAACCCCCAAATCCTCACTGAAACCCCCAAATCCTCACTGAACTCCTCAAATCCTCACTGAAACCCCCAAAAACCCTCCCTGAACTCCCCAAATCCTCACTGAACTCCCCCAAAATCCTCACTGAACTCCCCAAAAATCCTCACTGAACTCCCAAAAACCCTCACTGAAATCCCCAAATCCTCACTGAACTCCCCAAATCCTCATTGAACCCCTCAAATCCTCACTGAACCCCAAAACCCCTCCCTGAACTCCCCAAATCTTCACTGAACTCCCCAAAAATCCTCACTGAAGTCCCCAAAACCCCTCACTGAAGTCCCCAAAACCCCTCACTGAAGTCCCCAAATCCTCACTGAACCCCCCAAAACCCTCATTGAACTCCCCAAACCCCTCACTGAACCGCCCAAATCCTCACTGAATCCCAAAAACCCTCAGTGAACCCAAGTCCTTCTCAAACCCCAAAAGCCCTCATTGAACTCCCCAAATCCTCACTGAACCCCCAAATCCTCACTGAAACCCCCAAATCCTCACTGAACCCCCAAAACCCTCACTGAACTCCCCCAAACCCCTCCCTGAACCCCCAAATCCCACCTTGAAACCCCAAAACCCCTCCCTGAAGCCCCAAACCCCTCCCTGAACCCCAAACCCCCTCCTTGAAACCCCAAAAGCCCTCCCTGAACCCCAAAACCCCTCCCTGACCCCCAAAACCCCCTCTCTAAACCCCAAAACCCCCTCTCTGATCCCCCAAACCCTCTCTGAACCCCAAAACCTCTCCCTGACCCCCAAAACCCCCTCTCTATACCCCAAAACCTCCTCTCTGATCCCCCAAACCCCTCCCTGAACCCCCAAACCCCCTCCCTGAACCCCAAAACCCCTCCTTGAAACCCCAAAACCCCTCCCTGAGCCCCAAAAACCCCTCCCTGACCCCCCAAAACCCCTCCCTGAACCCCAAAATCCCCTCCCTGAACCCCCCAAAACCCCTCCTTGAACCCCCAAACCCCTCCCTGAACCCCCCAAACCCCCTCCCTCACCCCAAAACCCCTCCCTGAACCCCAAACCCCCTCCCTGACCCCCCAAACCCCCTCCCTGAACCCCCAAACCCCCTCCCTGAACCCCAAACCCCCTCCCTGAACCCCCAAACCCCCTCCCTGAACCCCCAAAACCCCCCCCTGAGTCCCCCAAACCCCTCCCTGAACCCCAAAACCCCTCCCTGACCCCCAAAACCCCCTCTCTAAACCCCAAAACCTCCTCTCTGATCCCCCAAACCCCTCCCTGAACCCCAAAACCCCCTCCCTGATCCCCCAAAATCCCTCCCTGACCCCCAAACCCCTCCTTGAAACCCCAAAACCCCCTCCCTGAGCCCCAAAAACCCCTCCTTGAACCCCCAAACCCCCTCCCTGAACCCCAAACCCCTCCCTGAACCCCAAAAACCTCTCCTTGAACCCCCAAACCCCTCCCTGAACCCCCAAACCCCCTCCCTGAACCCCCAAAACCCCTCCTTGAAACCCCCAAACCCCTCCCTGAACCCCCAAACCCCCTCCCCGAACCCTCAAACCCCTCCCTGAACCCCCAAACCCCCTCCCTGAACCCCCAAAACCCCTCCTTGAAACCCCCAAAACCCCTCCCTGACCCCCCAAACCCCCTCCCTGAACCCCCAAAACCCCTCCTTGAAACCCCAAAACCCCTCCCTGAACCCCCAAACCCCCTCCCTGAACCCCAAAACCCCTCCCTGAACCCCCAAACCCCCTCCCTGAGTCCCCCAAACCCCCTCCCTGAACCCCCAAATGCCACCTTGAAACCCCCAAACCCCTCCCTGAACCCCAAAACCCCCTCTCTGATCCCCCAAACCCCTCCCTGAACCCCAAAACCTCTCCCTGACCCCCCAAACCCCCTCCCTGACCCCCCAAACCCCTCCCTGAACCCCAAAACCCCCTCCCTGACCCCCCAAACCCCCTCCCTGAACCCCCAAAACCCCTCCTTGAAACCCCAAAACCCCTCCCTGAACCCCAAAACCCCCTCTCTGATCCCCCAAACCCCTCCCTGAACCCCAAAACCTCTCCCTGACCCCCAAAACCCCCTCTCTAAACCCCAAAACCTCCTCTCTGATCCCCCAAACCCCTCCCTGAACCCCAAAACCCCCTCCCTGATCCCCCAAAATCCCTCCCTGACCCCCAAACCCCTCCTTGAAACCCCAAAACCCCTCCCTGAGCCCCCAAAACCCCTCCTTGAACCCCCAAACCCCCTCCCTGAACCCCAAACCCCTCCCTGAACCCCAAAAACCCCTCCTTGAACCCCCAAACCCCTCCCTGAACCCCAAACCCCCTCCCTGACCCCCCAAAATCCCTCCCTGAACCCCAAAAACCCCTCCCTGACCCCCCAAACCCCTCCCTGACCCCCCAAACCCCTCCCTGACCCCCCAAAATCCCTCCCTGAACCCCCAAACCCCCTCCCTGAACCCCCAACCCCCCTCCCTGACCCCCCAAAACCCCCCCCTGAGTCCCCCAAACCCCTCCCTGAACCCCAAAACCCCTCCCTGAACCCCAAAATCCCCTCTCTGAACCCCCCAAAACCCCTCCCTGAACCCCAAAATCCCCTCCCTGAACCCCCCAAAACCCCTCCCTGACCCCCCAAACCCCCTCCCTGAGTCTCCCAAACCCCTCCCTGAAGCCCCAAACCCCCTCCCTGAACCCCCAAACCACTCCCTGAACCCCCAAACCCCCTCCCTGGACCCCAAAACCCCTCCCTGAACCCCCAAATCCCACCTTGAAACCCCCAAACCCCTCCCTGAACCCCAAAATCCCCTCCCTGAGTCCCCCAAACCCTCTCCCTCAACCCCAAACCCCTCCCTGAACCCCCAAACCCCCTCCCTGACCCCCCAAACCCGCTCCCTGAACCCCCAAACCCCACCTCGAAATCCCCAAACCCCCTCCCTGAACCCCCAAACCCCTCCCTGACCCCCCAAACCCCTCCCTGAACCCCCAAAATCCCTCCCTGAACCCCAAAACCTCTCCCTGACCCCCCAAAACCCCTCCCTGAACCCCAAAACCCCTCCTTGAAACCCCAAAACCCCTCCCTGAACCCCCAAACCCCCCTCCCTGACCCCCCAAACCCCCTCCCTGAACCCCCAAAACCCCTCCTTGAAACCCCCAAACCCCCTCCCTGACCCCCCAAACCCCCTCCCTGAACCCCCAAAACCCCTCCTTGAAACCCCAACCCCCCTCCCTGAACGCCAAAACCCCCTCTCTGATCCCCCAAACCCCTCCCTGAACCCCAAAACCTCTCCCTGACCCCCAAAACCCCCTCTCTAAACCCCAAAACCTCCTCTCTGATCCCCCAAACCCCTCCCTGAACCCCAAAACCCCCTCCCTGATCCCCCAAAATCCCTCCCTGACCCCCAAACCCCTCCTTGAAACCCCAAAACCCCTCCCTGAGCCCCCAAAACCCCTCCTTGAACCCCCAAACCCCCTCCCTGAACCCCAAACCCCTCCCTGAACCCCAAAAACCCCTCCTTGAACCCCCAAACCCCTCCCTGAACCCCAAACCCCCTCCCTGACCCCCCAAAATCCCTCCCTGAACCCCAAAAACCCCTCCCTGAACCCCCCAAACCCCCTCCCTGACCCCCCAAACCCCTCCCTGACCCCCCAAAATCCCTCCCTGACCCCCCAAACCCCCCCAGGTGCCACCCCGAGCCCCCCCAATCCCCCTTTCCCCCCGGGAATCCCCCCGGCCCCACCAGCAGGAGGGTTTCCAGCAGCATTTTCCGGATCTCGGGATCCTCTTCCCGCTGTTTGTCCTCGGGAAGGTACTGAAGGTCCAGGGGGAGCTCTGGGGGGGGTCAGGGACACCCTCAGGGGGGACCCCCTGATCCCAAAATCCCACTGACACCCCCCCTGATCCCAAAATCCCACTGACACCCCCCCTGATCCCAAAATCCCACTGACACCCCAAAATCCCACTGACACCCCCCTGGATCCCAAAATCCCACTGACACCCCCCCGGATCCCAAAATCCCACTGACACCCCCTGGATCCCAAAATCCCACTGACACCCCCCCTGATCCCAAAATCCCACTGACACCCCCTGGATCCCAAAATCCCACTGACACCCCCCCTGATCCCAAAATCCCACTGACACCCCCCCTGATCCCAAAATCCCACTGACACCCCCCCCTGGATCCCAAAATCCCACTGACACCCCCCTGGATCCCAAAATCCCACTGACACCCCCCCTGGATCCCAAAATCCCACTGACACCCCCTGGATCCCAAAATCCCACTGACACCCCAAAATCCCACTGACACCCCCCTGGATCCCAAAATCCACTGACACCCCCCCCTGGATCCCAAAATCCCACTGAAACCCCCCCTGGATCCCAAAATCCCACTGACACCCCCCCCTGGATCCCAAAATCCCACTGACACCCCCCCTGATCCCAAAATCCCACTGACACCCCCCCTGGATCCCAAAATCCCACTGACACCCCCCTGATCCCAAAATCCCACTGACACCCCTCCCTGTGATCCCAAAATCCCACTGACACCCCCCTGATCCCAAAATCCCACTGACACCCCCCTGGATCCCAAAATCCCACTGACACCCCCCCCCCAATCCCAAAATCCCACTGACACCCCCCTGATCCCAAAATCCCACTGACACCCCCCTGATCCCAAAATCCCACTGACACCCCCCTGGATCCCAAAATCCCACTGACACCCCCCCCCCCAATCCCAAAATCCCACTGACACCCCCCTGATCCCAAAATCCCACTGACACCCCCCTGATCCCAAAATCCCACTGACACCCCCCTGGATCCCAAAATCCCACTGACACCCCCTGGATCCCAAAATCCCACTGACACCCCCCTGGATCCCAAAATCCCACTGACACCCCCCCCTGGATCCCAAAATCCCACTGACACCCCCCTGATCCCAAAATCCCACTGACACCCCCCTGGATCCCAAAATCCCACTGACACCCCCCTGGATCCCAAAATCCCACTGACACCCCCCCTGGATCCCAAAATCCCACTGACACCCCCCTGATCCCAAAATCCCACTGACACCCCCCTGATCCCAAAATCCCACTGACACCCCCCCCGATCCAAAAATCCACTGACACCCCCCCTGATCCCAAAATCCCACTGACACCCCTCCCTGTGATCCCAAAATCCACTGACACCCCCCTGATCCCAAAATCCCACTGACACCCCCCCTGGATCCCAAAATCCCACTGACACCCCCCCCCCAATCCCAAAATCCCACTGACACCCCCCTGATCCCAAAATCCCACTGACACCCCCCTGATCCCAAAATCCCACTGACACCCCCCTGGATCCCAAAATCCCACTGACACCCCCCCCCAATCCCAAAATCCCACTGACACCCCCCTGATCCCAAAATCCCACTGACACCCCCCTGATCCCAAAATCCCACTGACACCCCCCTGGATCCCAAAATCCCACTGACACCCCCTGGATCCAAAATCCCACTGACACCCCCCCTGGATCCCAAAATCCCACTGACACCCCCCCCTGGATCCCAAAATCCCACTGACACCCCCCTGATCCCAAAATCCCACTGACACCCCCCTGGATCCCAAAATCCCACTGACACCCCCCTGGATCCCAAAATCCACTGACACCCCCCCCTGGATCCAAAATCCCACTGACACCCCCCTGATCCCAAAATCCCACTGACACCCCCCTGATCCCAAAATCCCACTGACACCCCCCCCTGGATCCCAAAATCCCACTGACACCCCCCCTGGATCCCAAAATCCCACTGACACCCCCCCGGATCCCAAAATCCCACTGACACCCCCCTGATTCCAAAATCCCACTGACACCCCCCTGGATCCCAAAA
>NW_026138541.1:0-28586 GCF_025592945.1 Manacus candei
AGTGATGATAAGATTGGGGCTCATTTATGCCTTTTTTGTTTAATGGGGTTATTAGTTGTTTTTGTGATTAAGTGGAGGAATCAGAGCTGAAGAGTTGAGAGACGATTTGTAATTCATCGATTGCCCAGGAGAAGGAAGTAATAGGGTTGGAAATAGCAGTGAGATGAGGATAAGAGGGATTCCGAGGAGGGTTGGGCTTATGAATTGATCAAAGAAGCTTAGGTTCATGGTCAGTTTCAGGAGTGGGGTTTTGTAGTGAGTAGTGTTTTGTTGGAGGGAGGGTTGGTTGGGATAAATAGTAGGAGTTTGGGCTGCAGGATAAGAGAAAAAGTGAGTCACGAAGTAAGTATAATAAAAAGTCAAGGTGCGGGGTTTAGTTGGGGCATGTCATTAAGGAGGATGAATAATCCTCTTTCTCTAGCTTAAAAGGCTAGTGCTGGTTCATAGCTTCTTAATGATTAGGATGTTAGAAGTGAAGATCAGTTTTCGAAGTGTGTTAGAGGGGCTGATTCTACTACAATAGGTATGAAGCTTGTGGTTGGCTCCGCAGATTTCTGAGCACTGACCATAGAAGATTCCAGGGCGGGTTGTGATAAAGGAAGTTTGGTTTAGTCGTCCTGGAATTGCATCGGTTTTTACACCAAGGCTAGGAACAGCTCAGGAGTGGAGAACGTCATCAGCTGTAACAATAATTCGAATTGGGGATTCTATTGGAATGACGATGCGGTTATCAACTTCTAGGAGGCGGAAATGGCCGAGTGGTAGATCTGTAGTTGGTAGTATGTAAGAGTCAAAAGATAAGTCTTTAAAGTCTGTGTACTCATAGGATCAGTATCATTGGTGGCCAATGGCTTTGAGGGTGAGGTCAGGCTCATCGATTTCGTCTATTATATAGAGGATTTGAAGGGATGGGAGGGCTAACATGATTAGGACAATGGCGGGTAGGATTGTTCAGACAAGTTCTACTTCTTGTGCGTCGACGGTATTAGAGGATAGTTTTTCTATAAGTATAAGAGCTAGTAAATATAGGACTAGGCTACAGATGGCTAGAGCGACTATTAGGGCGTGGTCGTGAAATTCAATAAGTTCTTCTATAATAGGGGATGAAGCGTCTTGAAAACCAAATTGAGAGTGGTTGGCCATGGAGTTGGAATGGGATGTACTGGGTTTTCACCTGTTATTTAGTCTTGACAAGGCTATGTAATGATTTTACTAACAACCCATAAGAAAGAAGCATGAGTGGTTTGATGCGGTTGGCTTGAAACCAGCTTATGAGGGTTCGATTCCTTCCTTTCTTGTACTTGGACAAAGGCTGGTTCTTCGAAGGTATGGTAGGGAGGAGGGCAGCCGTGAATTCATTCGATGTTTGTAGAGGTAAGTTCTGGTTGTACTACTTTCCGTTTGGATGCGAAGGGCTTCTCAGATAATGAACATTAGTATAATTACAGCTACTATGGAGATGAGGGAGCCAATGGAGGATAGGGTATTTCATAGGGTATAAGCATCTGGGTAATCTGAGTATCGTCGTGGTATACCAGCTAGGCCTAGGAAATGTTGTGGGAAAAATGTTAGGTTGACTCCAAAGAATATTACTCCAAAGTGGGCCTTAGCTCATGTGGAGTGAAGGGTGTAGCCGGGTGAACAGTGGGAATCAATGTGTGAAGCCAGCTAGAATGGCGAATACTGCCCCCATAGATAGTACATAGTGGAAGTGTGCAACTACGTAGTAGGTGTCGTGCAGGGCGATGTCTAGGGAGGAGTTGGCAAGGACGATGCCTGTCAGTCCACCAATGGTGAAGAGGAAGATAAAGCCTAGGGCTCATAGTATGGGTGGGTCTCATTTGATTGTTCCACCATGTAGGGTTGCTAATCAGCTGAAGACTTTGATGCCAGTGGGGATTGCAATGATTATAGTGGCGGATGTGAAGTAAGCTCGGGTGTCTACGTCCATACCAACTGTAAATATGTGGTGAGCTCATACGATAAAGCCTAGGAAGCCAATGGATAGTATGGCTCAGACTATGCCTATGTAGCCAAAGGGTTCTTTTTTACCGGCGTAATAGGCTACAACATGGGAAATAATTCCGAATCCTGGCAGGATAAGGATGTAGACCTCTGGGTGGCCAAAAAATCAGAATAAGTGTTGATATAAAATTGGGTCTCCGCCTCCTGCGGGGTCAAAGAATGTGGTGTTTAGGTTTCGATCTGTTAGAAGCATTGTAATGCCAGCAGCGAGGACTGGTAGGGAGAGGAGGAGTAGGACTGCAGTAATTAGGACAGATCAGACGAATAGAGGTGTCTGGTATTGTGAGAGAGCAGGTGGTTTTATATTGATTGCTGTGGTAATAAAGTTGATTGCTCCAAGGATGGATGAGACACCTGCCAGGTGAAGGGAGAAGATAGCAAGGTCTACTGATGCACCAGCGTGGGCTAGATTTCCTGCTAAGGGTGGGTATACTGTTCATCCTGTTCCGACTCCGGCTTCTACTGTGGAAGATGCTAGGAGAAGTAGGAAGGATGGGGGAAGTAATCAGAAGCTCATGTTATTTATTCGTGGAAATGCTATGTCGGGGGCACCAATTATTAGAGGTACTAATCAGTTGCCAAATCCTCCGATTATAATAGGCATTACTATAAAGAAAATCATAACGAAGGCATGTGCGGTGACGATTACATTGTAAATTTGGTCATCGCCTAGAAGGGTGCCTGGCTGCCCTAGTTCTGCTCGAATGAGGAGACTAAGGGCTGTGCCGATTATGCCAGCCCATGCACCAAAAATAAGGTAAAGTGTGCCGATATCTTTGTGGTTAGTGGAGAATAGTCAACGGTTGATGAAAGTCATAGGTAAGATGGCTGAGTGTAGAAGCGTTAGGCTGTAGTCCTTTTTTACAGAGGTTTAATTCCTCTTCTTATCGATTCTGTAGTGAAGTTCATGTTGAGTTGCAAGCTCATTGATGTGCATTAAACATGCGCCGGGATCTAGTAGGCAGAAGCCTGTTGGTTAGGGCATTTAGCTGTTAACTAAAATTTTATGGGATCAAAGCCCATCTGTCTAGGGGGAGGTTCTAGCTTAATTAAAGCATCTGAGTTGCATTCAGGAGATGCAGGTTAGTGTCCTGTGTACCTTAACAGAAACTAAGAGGGATTAGCCCTTGTTTAAGGCTTTGAAGGCCTTCGGTTTAAATAACCTAAGTTTCTAGGGGATTGCGAGTACTATGGGAGATAGTGGCAGGAGCATAATTGATAGGGAGGTAAAGGTTGTGGTTATGGTGTTAGTTGGTTTGTTAGTTTGTCACTGTTTTATGTAGTTGGTGAAGTTTGGGGGTAGTGTGATGGTTGCACAGTAGGCCAGTCGTAGGTAGAAGAAAAGTCCAAGTAAGGAGAGTAGGCTAATAGCTGTGGCTAGTACTGTTAGTTCTTGTTTTGTGAGTTCTTGAATAATTAATCACTTGGGTAGGAATCCTGTTAGGGGAGGAAGACCTGCGAGGGAGAGGAGGGTGAGCATAAGGATTGTGGTGAGTGATGGGATTTTGGTTCATGTGGATATAACAGTGGATAGTTTTAGGGTATTGGTTGTGTTAAGGATGAGGAAGATGGCAGAAGTTGTTACGGTGTAGAGATAGAACGTAATTAAAGTTAGATTGGGGTTGTAGTTGAGAATAATGGTTATTCATCCCTAGGTGTGCGATAGATGAGAAAGCTAAAATTTTGCGAGTTTGGGTTTGGTTAAGTCCTATTCAGCCACCTAGGGCAGCGGAAGCAATAGCTATTGAAGATAGGAGAGTTGGGTTGAGTGAAGAGGATGTTAAGTAGAATAGTGTGGTTGGTGGAAATTTTATGACTGTGGCTAGTAGGAGGCATGTTGTCATAGTTGAGCCTTGAAGAACTTCTGGAAATCAGAAATGAAATGGGACTAAGCCTAATTTAATTGAGATTGCAATAGTTAGTAGTATGCATGATATGGGGTGGGTTAGTTGGGTGATGTCTCATTGGCCAGAGAATCATGCATTGGTCATGCTGGAGAATAGAAGTAGCGTAGATGCGGCTGCTTGGGTTAGAAAGTATTTAGTAGAGGCTTCAATGGCTCGTGGATGGTGGCTTTTAGAGATTAATGGGAGAATAGCTAAAGTGTTAATTTCTAAGCCGATTCATGCTATTATTCAGTGGTTACTTGAAATTGTGATTGAGGTACCTAAGAGCAGGCTTATTGTGGAGATTAGTTTAGCTTGGGGATTCATTAGTAAGGGAAGGAGTTAAACCATCATTTTCGGGGTATGGGCCCGATAGCTTAATTAGCTGACCTTACTAGAAAATAATATAGAGGGAGTATAGAGGATTTTGATTCCTTTAGCGTAGGTTCGATTCCTACTTTTCTAAAATTAGGAAATGAGAGGGCTGGTATACCTCTATATTTACTTTATCATAGTAACCCTTTTGGATTCAGGCACATTTCCTTGAGTGTCTTAGGTAGGGAGGTAGGCCTGCATAGGAGATAGGGAGGCTGGTATGCCATAGGCATAAGGCTAATGTTAGGGGTAAGAAGTTTTTTCAGAGCAAATGTATGAGTTGATCATATCGGAATCGAGGATAAGAGGCGCGGACTCATAAGAATCCTGCGAAAGGAGGAGGGTTTTTGTAGCTAGAGTAGGGGGAATGAGTTCCTGAGGGAGATTAAGTGAGCTAGGGTTAGGAATAGAATGGTTGTGAGTGCGTTTATTAGTATAATGTTAGCATATTCGGCGAGAAAAATAAGGCGAATGGTCCTGCGGCATATTCTACGTTGAACCCTGAGACTAGTTCAGATTCTCCTTCTGTCAGGTCAAATGGAGCACGGTTTGTTTCGGCAAGAGTGGAGATATATCATATTATTGCTAGGGGTCAGGAGGAGAAAATGAGGTAGAGAGGCTCTTGAGTTGTAGCCAGGGTATTGAGGGTGTAGTTACCACTAAGGATAATTACGGATAGGAGAATAATGGCCAGGGTAACTTCATAGGAGATAGTCTGTGCGACTGCTCGGAGGGCACCGATTAAGGCATATTTTGAGTTGGAGGCTCATCCTGATCATAGAATTGAATAGACTGCCAGGCTAGATAGGGCTAGAAGGAAGAGTATGCCAAGGTTTAGGTCGGTAAGGGGAAAGGGTAGGGGAAGTGGTGTTCAGATTGTAATTGCTAGGAGAAGGGCTAATATAGGGGTAGATATAAATAGATAGGGGATGAAGTTGATGGACGGATAGGTTCTTTGATAAATAGCTTCACTCCATCTGCTATAGGTTGTAAGAGACCGAATGGTCCTACAATATTAGGGCCTTTTCGGGCTTGCATGTAACTTAGAATCTTACGTTCAACTAGGGTAAGAAATGCTACGGCGATGAGGATGGAGAGAGCATAGGATATTGATATGATAAGGTAAGTGAGGGTTAAGTGAATTGTCATGTGATTTGTGTCGGAGCTAGGGAGAGGATTTGAACCTCTGGGTAAAGGGCTTAAGCCTTCTGCATTTGCCAAGCTCTGCCACGCTAGCGGTCCTTTTCTAGGAGGGAGTTGTGGTGAAGCTCTTAGTAATTTAGTTGGGTTCATTACTGGGTGCGAAGGCGTGCTTGTGGTATAGGCCTTACTTCTTCGGTCCTTTCGTACTAGAAGGAGTTATAACATAGATAGAAACCGACCTGGATTACTCCGGTCTGAACTCAGATCACGTAGGACTGTTAATCGTTGAACAAACGAACCCTTAGTAGCGGTTGCACCACTAGGATGTCCTGATCCAACATCGAGGTCGTAAACCTCCTTGTCGATGTGGGCTCTTGAAGGAGATTGCGCCTGTTATCCCTGGGGTAGCTAGGTTCATTACTCAATTATATTGGGTCTGGTTGCTATTAGCACGTTGATGGGTAGTTCTTGGTTAAGATGGATTATCTGGTATTTGGAGGTTGAGTTTGTCTCCAAGGTCGCCCCAACCAAAAAATGCACACCAGCAAAATCCCGGGGAGTGGGTCCTATAGGTGGGTATTGTTAATGGGAGTGGTAGCAGATTTTAAAGTTCCACAGGGTCTTCTTGTCTTATGGGGATATTCCTGCTTTTGCACAGGGAGATCAATTTCACTGATTATCTGTAGGAGACAGCTAAGACCTCGTTAAGCCATTCATACAAGTCCCGATTTATGGGACAATTGATTGCGCTACCTTTGCACGGTTAGGATACCGCGGCCGTTGAACGTATTGTCACTGGGCAGGCTTCACCTTTAATACTTGGTTTGCTAAAGCTATAGTTTTTGGTAAACAGTCGGGCCTTGGATTTGCCTAGTTCCTTTTACAGATTTTAATCGTCCTTGGGGGCGCTCCATAGGTGGGTTAACAGAGTTTTGGGTATAAGGTCTTGTTAAGGTTAGAAAATATCCTGTGGACTGTTAATAATGTTGTAATGTAAGCTTGCGCCATAGAGGGGGATCCCTAGTTACTTATTTTTAGCATAAATTCTCTTATTTAATATAAGTTGGCCTATTGGGGAAGAGGGAGTCATAAGGGAGTTTGGATTTTTTGGGAGAGGAGCTTTGACGCATTCTTTAATGGTGGCTGCTTGAAGGCCCACAGTTAAGTAATAAATGAATTTATCCGCTAGGGGAGAGTGTACTCTTTTTAAAGGAGCTGTACCTCCTTTAAATAGCCCTTAATTCGCTTCATGTGGGTTGAGTGTAGTCCTGGGAGGTGAATTAAGAGGGAACTAAGATTCATTTCATAGGCAACCAGCTATCACCCAGCTCGATTGGCTTTTCACCTCTACTAACGAGTCTTCCCACTCTTTTGCAACAGAGACGGGTTTGCTCAGTAGATAGCTGCTCGTGAGTAGCTCGCTTGGGTTTCGGGGGGGCAAGCTTAAATTGGCGTTTTGCTTGGGTAGTTTCTCGCTAAATCATGATGCAAAAGGTACAAGGGCTGGTCTTTGCTGTTTATTGCTTGGGTTGTCATTACTATTTCATCCTTCCCTTACGGTACATGATCTCTATTGCGTCTTGAGTCTACCTTTCTATCGCCTATACTAGGTTGAGTATGAGAATGTTTTGATTTAATAGGTGGTATTAACTTGGTTTATATGTAATTTGGTAGAAGAGCTAGAGTTAGGCTTCAAGGCGATCTGATATGGGGGCAGATATCTTTCAGGTGTAAGCTGAATGCTTTAGTTATAGCTACGCCTTGGTAGACTAAGTGCACCTTCCGGTACACTTACCTTGTTACGACTTGCCTCATCTCTAGCTTAGGGGTTTATTATAAATAGAATTAATTATAGCTTGTGAGGAGGGTGACGGGCGGTATGTACGTGCTCCAGAGCCAGCTTAAAGGAGGCATTATTATCCTGCTTTACTGCTAAATCCACCTTTTAGGGGTGATTTCACACTCCTTGTCGTGAGGTATTCTATGTTAGAAAATGTAGCCCATTTCTACCATCTCATGAGCTATACCTTGACCTGTCTTATTAGTGGGATGTTGCTGTTGTGCCCACTGTTAAACCCTCAGTTTAGGGGTGGGCTGACGACGGCGGTATATAGGCTGATTTGGCAAGGGATGGTTGGGTGTATCGTGGGTTATCGGTTATAGAACAGGCTCCTCTAGGTGGGTTTGGAGCACCGCCAAGTCCTTAGAGTTTTAAGCGTTTGTGCTCGTAGTTCTCAGGCGGATGCTTAAGTGGTGAAAGCATCAGGATTTAGGGCCAGGCATAGTGGGGTATCTAATCCCAGTTTGTGTCCTGGCTTTCGTGGAGTTTTGTTGATCATGAAGCTAAGATCATTTCTATGGGAGTGTTAGATGTATCTTGTGCTTATAACAGCTTGGTTACATTTCAGTCTTAGTTGTAGTGATAGTGGAAAACCACTCTTTACGCCGTATAAAGTTAATTTGGGTTTCTTGTGTGACCGCGGTGGCTGGCACAAGATTTACCAACCCTAGTAGGTTGCTTTAACTAAGTCAAGTTTACACTTATTGCTTAATATTGATTACTGCTGAAAACCCGTGGGGGCGTGGCTAGGCAAGGCGTTTTGGGGCTACAATTGGAGTGGTGTGCCTGATGCCTGCTCCTGCTGTCTTTTTAAGGTGCTGAGGGCATTTTCACTGGGATGCGGATACTTGCATGTATATATTTGGCAAGAAACTAACTGTAAGGTTAGGACTAAGTCTTTTTTGTCCTTGGGTATGTGCAATAGCCGTCTTAACATCTTCAGTGTTATGCTTTATTGTAAGCTACAAGGACTAGGACTGTTTTAGGCATAGTGATTATTATTGGGGCTTGTTTTAGTTGTAGTGATGGTTGACATTGATTTTAGGGTCTGTTTAGTGGTTGGGGAAGTAGTTCAATTGGATAACAAAAATGTGTTGTTGAGGGGCTTTGAGGGGTAGAAAGGGGTGGATTTGTTAAGGTCTTATGTTCTTGTAGTTGAAATTACAACGATGGTTTTTCAGGCCAAAGGTCTTGGATAGAGGCCAAGCAGGAATTGTTATGACATACTTTATACTATTTTTAAGTGTTAGCTTTATTTTAGGGGGATTAGCAGTTGCTTCTAATCCTTCCCCATATTATGCAGTAGTGGGGTTAGTGTTGGCGTCTATTGTGGGGTGTGGATGGTTAATGAGTTTGGGGGTGTCTTTTGTATCATTAGTGCTATTTCTGGTATATTTAGGTGGGATGTTGGTGGTTTTTGTGTATTCGGTCTCATTGGCAGCAGATCCATTTCCTGAAACTTGAGGGGACTGGCGGGTTGTTGGGTATGGTGTTGGGTTAGTTTTAGTGCTGGGGGGTGGGGTATTTATTGTAGGGCTGTCTGAGTTAGAGTGGTTGGGGATGAACACGGTGGATAGTGGGGGTGTTTTATCTGTTCGGTTGGATTTTGAGGGAGCGGCCATGTTTTATTCTTGGGGGGTTGGTCAATTTTTAATTGCGGGTTGGGGTCTGTTGTTGACGTTGTTTGTCGTACTAGAACTTGTACGAGGGTTGTCTCGGGGGGCGATTCGGGCGATTTAAGGTGGTGTGGTTCAGAGAATAGTTTAATGAAAATGCCAGCTTTGGAGTTGGTGATAAAGGTTTGATTCCTTTTTTTCTGAAGGGTTGGAAAAAAGTTTGGGGGTTGATTGTTAAAGGCCCATGTGGGCGGATGTTAATTAGAGTAGCAGGGGTGATTAATTGGGGGGGGGGGGGGGGTGAGAGGAAATGATGGGGTGAATTAAAGTGTAAACAAACAAACAAACAAGCAATTAACAAATGAATGATAAAGGGAAATGATGGGGTGAATTAAAGTGTAAACAAGCAAACAAACAAGCAATTAACAAATGAATGATAAAGGGAAATGATGGGGTGAATTAAAGTGTAAACAAACAAACAAACAAGCAATTAACAAATGAATGATAAAGGGAAATGATGGGGTGAATTAAAGTGTAAACAAACAAACAAACAAGCAATTAACAAATGAATGATAAAGGGAAATGATGGGGTGAATTAAAGTGTAAACAAACAAACAAACAAGCAATTAACAAATGAATGATAAAGGGAAATGATGGGGTGAATTAAAGTGTAAACAAACAAACAAACAAGCAATTAACAAATGAATGATAAAGGGAAATGATGGGGTGAATTAAAGTGTAAACAAACAAACAAACAAGCAATTAACAAATGAATGATAAAGGGAAATGATGGGGTGAATTAAAGTGTAAACAAACAAACAAACAAGCAATTAACAAATGAATGATAAAGGGAAATGATGGGGTGAATTAAAGTGTAAACAAACAAACAAACAAGCAATTAACAAATGAATGATAAAGGGAAATGATGGGGTGAATTAAAGTGTATTAAAAAAATTTAACAAATTGATGATACAAATGTTTTAATTGGAAAATTAGGGGAATGGAAAGTTTATAAAATTTGAAATTTTTGTTAAAAGTTTAAAAAACAAAAATTATTGATGATTAGAGGGAAAGTCCCTAGATCATTGCAAAAAATGGCAAATTTTTTGCAATTTTTTGCAATTTTTTGTGAAATTGACGACAAAAATCATGTCTGGCGTGCATTAATTAAACTGCAACTTGATGAGAGACGTAATGGAAAAACCAAGCCAACAGCACGTGACGGTGCATCAGTACATCAATTATGAGACCGAATAGCACACTTGGAAACCATATCATTAATTTTCACGCGAAAGTGAGAAAACCGCTCGCCGACCATAAGGGGTACATGTCAACCATATATGGGAGCCCCCTGGCGGAGCACTCTGAAGGGCTTATTGAGATCTACCCAAAAAAAAAAAACCAAAAGTTTAGAAAAGGGAAAATGCCGCGATCACGAGGTCCAAATTGGCCAAGCATCCCCAACCATTAGTAACGGAGCGCAAGTTTAGGAAAATTAAGCAAGTTATGGCCCTGACCGAGGAACCAGAGGCGACAAAGAGCAAGTTATGAGAGTGGGTTATTGGTGGAAAGGGAAAGAATACACCTGAAGCTGGACATGATAAACATTACTAACGCCGGGTTGCTGGTTTCTCGTGAGGAGTACGATTAATAAATAACCCAGCACTTCTTGGTTGGTACATAGAGCAAGGTTAAGTGGTGAGTGGTCCATGGACCATGGGTTTTAGGTCCTGTGACGTTCCTCGTGTTGAGGGGGATTTTATGCGAAAACTGGCAGTTTTAGGTTTTAGTTCGGTTAGCGGTGTTATTCCTAGAACATGACATGTTATGTTCTTGTGTGGGAATGTGCCTAGGTCTGTTGATGACGAGTTTTGGATTGTATGGGAGATAGTATGGAATATTTGGATGGATTTGCAATAATGTTATGTCAGATTCTCCTACATGCATGATATGTCTAATGTGGTGGAGAATGCTATGCAAAGTAGTACATACCGTAGGGTATGGGGGGGGAGGGGGGGGCCCCTCCCCTTGATGTACGTGTTGATTGGAAAGTTGGGGGGTGTTTGGGTGTTTTTTGGGAAACTCTAAGAAGGGGGCAGCCTTCAGTCTTTGGTTTACAAGACCAACGTTTTTTATAAACTATTAGAGTAGTTAGAGGTTGAGTATCTTATTTTCTAGGAGGCTGGTGATAGGAAATAAGATGAGAATGATTGTGAAAGTACGTAGTTGAGGCAAGTTGTCCGATGATAATAAATGGATGTTCGACTGGTTGGCTACCGATTCATGTAAGGATTAAAAGATTTGTTACTAGGATTCAGAATAAAAGTTGGGAGAGAGGTCGGAAGGTTATAGTTCGCTGTTTTGATATGTGGAGGAATGGGGCTAGAAATAGGATTAAGACGGAGGCGGCTAGGGCTAGAACTCCCCCTAATTTGTTTGGGGATTGACCGTAGGATAGCATATGCAAATAGGAAGTACCACTCAGGTTTGATGTGGGGAGGTGTTACTAGTGGGTTTGCGGGTGTAAAATTCTCTGGATCTCCTAGGAGGTTAGGTGAGAATATGGCAAGTGTTATCAGGGGAATGAGGAGGAACAAAAGGCCTAGAATATCCTTTATCGAGAAATAGGGGTGGAATGGGATTTTGTCACAGTCTGAATAAATACCTAGGGGGTTGTTTGAGCCTGTTTCATGTAAGAAAGTTAAGTGGATGAGGGTGAGGCCTGCAATTAGGAATGGGAGGAGGAAGTGGAGGGCAAAGAACCGGGTAAGTGTGGGGTTGTCGACTGAGAATCCTCCTCAAGCTCATTCTACAAGTGTTTGGCCAATGTAAGGAATTGCTGAGAATAGGTTAGTAATTACTGTAGCGCCTCAGAATGATATTTGGCCTCATGGGAGGACGTATCCTACGAAGGCAGTTGCCATTAGAGTTAAAAGGAGAATAACTCCTGTGTTTCAGGTTTCTTTATATAGGTAGGAACCATAGTAGAAGCCTCGTCCGATGTGCAGGTAAATGCATATGAAGAAAAAGGAAGCGCCGTTTGCATGAAGGTTTCGAATTAATCAGCCGAATTGAACATTTCGGCATGTGTGGGCGACGGATGTAAATGCCAGGGTGATATCTGCTGTATAATGTATTGCTAGTAGGAGGCCAGTGGTGATTTGGATTGTTAGACAGATGCCAAGAAGTGATCCAAAGTTCCATCAGGCGGAAATGTTTGGCGGTGTTGGGAGGTCAATTAAAGAATTATTAACTATTTTTAGAAGGGGGTGATGTTTTCGTAAGTTAGGGGCCATTAACTCTTAGTTCTGTGTGAATAAGATTATAATAAGGATAGATAAAGCGAAGGATCCTAGATAGGTTTTGATTAGTCCGGAGTGTAGGGTGGTTGAGATTTTGGATATTTTGAGTTGAAGGGTTGCTAGCCCTTCTGGGCCTATTTTTTTATATCAAGATAGATCGATTAAATGGAATGCAATGTTCTGGCCGTTGTTTAGGAGCTTAGTGGGGCTGAGGCGGTGTATAAGGGGGTTAAAATATCCTAGAGTGCTGGAGAAGTTTGTAGTGGTATTTTGTTTAGGGGTAGAGAAGGCGTGTGTGAGTTTTGATAATTCTAATGCCAGAATAATGCCTAATGTTGTAACAATGATAGCAGTAGTTTTTGTGATTAGCGGTATGGTTATAGGAGGGGTTTTTGCAGGGGAGATATAGGAGGTAATTAGTAGGCCAGCTATGATACTTCCTAAGGCAAGACGAGTAATTGGGTTTGTGACTGCTGGGTCGTTTTCATTAATAGGAGTAATGGAGGGAATTCGGGTGTAGTCAGTTTGTACTAGTAGGGCTATACGTAGGCTGTAAGTTGCGGTGAAAGCTGTAGCTATAAGGGTTAGTAGAAGTGCTCAGGTGTTTAGGTAGGAGGTGTTAAGGCTTTCAATAATGAGATCTTTTGAGTAAAACCCTGCTAAAAATGGTGTTCCTATGAGAGCTAAATTTCCAATTGTTAGGCACGAAGTAGTTGTAGGAAGTAGTTTCTGTAATCCTCCTATTTTTCGAATGTCTTGTTCGCCGTTAAGGCTGTGAATGACAGACCCAGAGCAGAGGAAGAGTATGGCTTTAAAGAATGCGTGTGTGGAGATGTGTAGGAAGGCTAGTTGGGGTAGATTTAGGCCAATAGTGACTATTATTAGTCCTAGTTGGCTGGATGTGGAAAAGGCAATAATTTTTTTGATGTCGTTCTGGGTAAGAGCGCATGTAGCGGCAAATAGGGTGGATAGGGCACCTATACAAAGGCATATAGTTAGGGCAATTTGGTTGTTACATAATATGTGGTGAGTGCGAATAAGTAAGAAGATTCCGGCAACTACTATTGTGCTGGAATGGAGTAGGGCGGATACCGGGGTTGGTCCTTCTATAGCTGCAGGGAGTCATGGGTGTAGGCCAAATTGGGCGGATTTACCTGTGGCAGCTAGGATGAGTCCTAAGAGAGGGAGAAGGGGTATTTGGTCTGGGGAGGACTGCTGTTGGATCTCTCAGGTGTTTATTGAGGATGCCAGTCATGCTATGCAGAGGATTAGTCCAATATCCCCAATACGGTTGTAAAGTACGGCTTGAAGTGCGGCGGTGTTGGCTTCTGCTCGGCCATGTCATCATCCAATCAGGAGGAAGGACATAATTCCAACTCCCTCTCAGCCGATAAATAGGAGGAATATATTATTAGCGACGATTAAGGTGAGTATTGCAATGAGAAAGACTAGAAGGTAAAGAGAAAATTTTGTGGTGTGGGGCTCTGAGGCCATATATCATGTTGTAAATTGAAGAATGGATCATGTTACGAATAGTGCAATAGGAAAAAATGTTAAGGAGTATTGGTCTATTTTAAGGCTAAAGGGGATTTTGAAGTTTGCAATAAATTTTCATTCTCAATAGAAAGTGGTATTTTCTATATTCAGGTAGATGGAGAGGATTATGGGAACTAAACTAATTATAAAGGAAGTTTTAACAGTGTGCATGATGGTTGTTGGAGAGTTTAGAAAGTTTTTGGATAGGAGGGGGAGTAAGATAGGCATAGAGAGGGTAGCCAGGGTCAAAAATATAGAAGTGTTGAGGATTAATGGGTAGTCCATTACTTTTACTTGGACTTGCACCAAGATGAATGGCTCCTAAGACCAGTGGATTGCTACTATCCTTTAAAAGTAAGGGGGCTGAGGTCTTAGGCTCAGATGCAAGAGTTAGCAGTTCTTGCTGGTTAAACCTCCCCTCGGCAGGCAAGAAGAGTTTAACTTCTATTTTTAGGATCACAGTCTAATGTTTGGTTTAAAACTATGCTTGCATGTGGGAATTCCTGAGATTAGCTCTGGCTTTAGGATGAGGAGGAGGGAGGGTAGGATATGAAGTGTTATAAGGAGATGTTCTCGTGTATTTGAATTTTGGATGGTTGTAATATAGGTTGGAGTTGGGCCTCGTTGGGTTATAAGGAGCATGTAGAGGGTGTAGGCTGCAGTTAGTAGGGTTGCGGTTCCAGTTAGGATAATGGTAAAGGTGGATCAGTTGAAGAGTGCAATTATGATAGTTAATTCAGCTATTAGGTTAGTAGTAGGGGGAAGGGCTATGTTTGTTAAGTTGGCTAGGAGTCATCAGAGTCCTGTAAGAGGTAAAAGGGGTTGTAGGCCTCGTGTTAGAAGGAGAGTACGACTATGTATACGTTCATAGTTTGTATTAGCTAGGCAAAATAGCATGGAAGAGGTGAGACCATGTGAGATTATTAGGATTATGGCCCCTGAAAAGGATCAGTGGGTTTGGATTATTGTTGCGGCAATGACTAGACCTATGTGACTTACTGAGGAATAGGCGATTAATGACTTGAGGTCGATTTGGCGTAGGCAGATGGAGCTTGTCATTAGTGCCCCTCATAAGGCTAGGGTTAAAAATGGGTAGTAGAGGTAGTCTAATAGGGAGTTTGTAATTATTGAGATACGCATAATGCCATATCCTCCAAGTTTGAGGAGGAGCGCAGCTAGGAGTATAGATCCTGCGATTGGCGCCTCTACGTGAGCCTTTGGGAGTCATAAGTGTAAACCGTAAAGGGGAGCTTTTACTATGAAAGCAAGCAACAGGGCTAGACTTGATATGAGGCCTGTTCAGGAGTTTGAAAGAGGTGAGTGTGAAAGTTTTATTATAGTCACGTGTATAGTTCCTGTTTGAGTGTGAAGATAGAGAATTACTACCAGTAGGGGGAGAGAGCTAATTAGTGTATAAAATAAGAGGTAGATTCCAGCGCTTAGACGTTCTGGTTGGCTACCTCATCGTGTGATTAGGATTAGGGTGGGGATTAGGGTAGCTTCGAATGCGATATAAAATAGTATCAGATCTAAGGCTGAGAAGGCTAAGATAATGAATGGTTGGGTGAGGATTATGGTTATGGTAAAAATATATTTTCGTGTAGGAGGTTCTTGTTGAAGGTGATTTTGGCTTGCTAGAATTATAAGAGGTAGAAGTCAACAAGATAGAACTAATAAGGGGGATGAAATTTGGTCGGTTCCAAGTCATGATGATAGGTTTTTGCTAGGATAATAGGTTGAAGGAAGTCATTGTAAGCTAACGGTTGCAATTAAGAGGCTGTGCGAGGTGACATTGAGTCATAGAAATTTTGGAGGAGATAAGAGGGTTATGGGGAGTAATATGATTGTGGGAAGAATAATTTTTAACATTGTAGAAGGTTTAGATTGTGTAAATGGTCTGATCCATGAGTTCGGGTGGAAGCTACTAGGATTGCTAGGCCAGTGCCTGCTTCACAGGCTGAGAACGCTAACATAAGGATGGGTATTAAGGTGGGGGATGTTGTCTGAGTTTGAATAGGTCACATAGAGAGGGCAATATATATTGATAGTATTATACTCTCTAAGCATAGTAGGGCAGAAATTAGGTGTATTCGGTGAAAGGCTAGTCCTAAACTGCTTAGGGTGAAGGCAGAGTAGAAGCTTAGATGCAGAAAGGTCATTGAGAAAGTCACGGGGTAGGACTGTGGTTTGTTGAGCCGAAATCAACTGTCTTTGCTAGACTAACTTTCTGAAGTTACTCTGCTCATTCCAAGCCCCCTTGAATTCATTCATAGATTAGCCCTAATGCGAGTAGGAGAATGACTGCGGAGGTTCATGCTAGGGTAGTGAGAGAGGGGAGAGGAGTTGAGTAGCTCATGGGAGGGGCAGTAGGAGGGCAATTTCTAGGTCAAATAAGAGGAATAAGATTGCGACAAGGAAGAATCGGATTGAAAATGGGAGGCGGGCAGAGCCCAGTGGGTCAAAGCCACACTCGTATGGGGACAATTTTTCTGAATCTGGATTTATTTGGGCTAATCAGAGGTTTAGTGAAGTTAGGATGATACACAGTGATATGGAAATTGTGAATATAAAGAGGATTATGTTAATTGCCTTTCTCTGGGTTTGATCCAGATTTTAGAGATTGGAAGTCAATTGTAATTAATATACTAGAAGGGCAAGATCCTCATCAATAGATTGTTATGTAGAGGAACAGTCAGATAATGTCAACAAAATGTCAGTATCAGGCCGCTGCTTCAAAGCCAAAGTGGTGGTTGGATGTGAAATGGAATTTTACGAGGCGGAGGAGGCAAATCAAGAGGAAGGAGGATCCAATGATTACGTGGAGGCCATGGAATCCTGTGGCAACGAAAAAGGTAGACCCATAGACTCCGTCGGCAATTGAGAATGGGGCTTCATAATATTCTATTGCTTGAAGTGCTGTAAAGTAGAATCCTAATAGTACGGTTATAAGTAGAGCTTGGGTAGCTTGGTTTCGATTACCCTCTGTGATGCTGTGATGTGCTCATGTAACAGTGACTCCTGAAGCTAGGAGGATAGCAGTATTTAGTAGGGGAACTTCTATTGGGTTTAGAGGTTTGATCCCCATAGGGGGTCATTGCCCTCCGAGTTCTGGGGTGGGAACTAAGCTGGAGTGGAAGAATGCTCAGAAGAATCCTAGGAAGAAGAATGCTTCGGATGTAATAAATAGAATTATCCCGTAACGTAAGCCCTTTTGGACTGTGGGGGTATGGTGGCCTTGGAATGTGCTTTCTCGTACGATGTCACGTCATCATTGGAGTATCACTAGAACTATAGAGAGTAGGCCTAGGAGCAAGAGTTGGATAGAGCTGTGGTGAAATCATATGGCTAGTCCAGAGGTGGTGAGGAGGGCGGCCGCTGCTCCAAAAATGGGTCAAGGGCTTGGGTCTACTATGTGAAATGAGTGGGCTTGGTGTGTCATTAAGGGTTAAATGTTTTCTTGTAAGTAAAGGCTTAGAAGAAGTACAAAGACATATGCTTGGATTATTGCTACGGCTACTTCTAGAATTGTTAAGAGGAGTAGAATAGTTATAGTTAGAAGAGACACGGTGGGCATGATGGGAAGGAGGACGGTAGTGGCTGTTGAAATGAGTTGGATGAGTAGGTGCCCAGCTGTGAGGTTGGCTGTGAGGCGAACTCCTAAGGCCAGAGGACGAATGAGAAGGCTTGTTGTTTCAATTATGATGAGAGCAGGAATTAGAGGTGTTGGGGTGCCTTCTGGTAGAAGGTGTCCAAGAGAAGCTGAGGGTTGGTTTCGTAGGCCTGTTAGCAGGGTGGCAAGTCATAGAGGGAAGGCGAGGGCTAGGTTTATTGATAGTTGGGTGGTAGGTGTGAATGTGTAAGGTAGGAGGCCTAATAGGTTAATAGCTAGAAGTATAATTATGAGTGATGATAAGATTGGGGCTCATTTATGGCCTTTTTTGTTTAATGGGGTTATTAGTTGTTTTGTGATTAAGTGGAGGAATCAGAGCTGAAGAGTTGAGAGACGATTTGTAATTCATCGATTGCCAGGAGAAGGAAGTAATAGGGTTGGAAATAGCAGTGAGATGAGGATAAGAGGGATTCCGAGGAGGGTTGGGCTTATGAATTGATCAAAGAAGCTTAGGTTCATGGTCAGTTTCAGGAGTGGGGTTTTGTAGTGAGTAGTGTTTTGTTGGAGGGAGGGTTGGTTGGGATAAATAGTAGGAGTTTGGGCTGCAGGATAAGAGAAAAAGTGAGTCACGAAGTAAGTATAATAAAAAGTCAAGGTGCGGGGTTTAGTTGGGGCATGTCATTAAGGAGGATGAATAATCCTCTTTCTCTAGCTTAAAAGGCTAGTGCTGGTTCATAGCTTCTTAATGATTAGGATGTTAGAAGTGAAGATCAGTTTTCGAAGTGTGTTAGAGGGGCTGATTCTACTACAATAGGTATGAAGCTGTGGTTGGCTCCGCAGATTTCTGAGCACTGACCATAGAAGATTCCAGGGCGGGTTGTGATAAAGGAAGTTTGGTTTAGTCGTCCTGGAATTGCATCGGTTTTTACACCAAGGCTAGGAACAGCTCAGGAGTGGAGAACGTCATCAGCTGTAACAATAATTCGAATTGGGGATTCTATTGGAATGACGATGCGGTTATCAACTTCTAGGAGGCGGAAATGGCCGAGTGGTAGATCTGTAGTTGGTAGTATGTAAGAGTCAAAAGATAAGTCTTTAAAGTCTGTGTACTCATAGGATCAGTATCATTGGTGGCCAATGGCTTTGAGGGTGAGGTCAGGCTCATCGATTTCGTCTATTATATAGAGGATTTGAAGGGATGGGAGGGCTAACATGATTAGGACAATGGCGGGTAGGATTGTTCAGACAAGTTCTACTTCTTGTGCGTCGACGGTATTAGAGGATAGTTTTTCTATAAGTATAAGAGCTAGTAAATATAGGACTAGGCTACAGATGGCTAGAGCGACTATTAGGGCGTGGTCGTGAAATTCAATAAGTTCTTCTATAATAGGGGATGAAGCGTCTTGAAAACCAAATTGAGAGTGGTTGGCCATGGAGTTGGAATGGGATGTACTGGGTTTTCACCTGTTATTTAGTCTTGACAAGGCTATGTAATGATTTTACTAACAACCCATAAGAAAGAAGCATGAGTGGTTTGATGCGGTTGGCTTGAAACCAGCTTATGAGGGTTCGATTCCTTCCTTTCTTGTACTTGGACAAAGGCTGGTTCTTCGAAGGTATGGTAGGGAGGAGGGCAGCCGTGAATTCATTCGATGTTTGTAGAGGTAAGTTCTGGTTGTACTACTTTCCGTTTGGATGCGAAGGCTTCTCAGATAATGAACATTAGTATAATTACAGCTACTATGGAGATGAGGGAGCCAATGGAGGATAGGGTATTTCATAGGGTATAAGCATCTGGGTAATCTGAGTATCGTCGTGGTATACCAGCTAGGCCTAGGAAATGTTGTGGGAAAAATGTTAGGTTGACTCCAAAGAATATTACTCCAAAGTGGGCCTTAGCTCATGTGGAGTGAAGGGTGTAGCCGGTGAACAGTGGGAATCAATGTGTGAAGCCAGCTAGAATGGCGAATACTGCCCCCATAGATAGTACATAGTGGAAGTGTGCAACTACGTAGTAGGTGTCGTGCAGGGCGATGTCTAGGGAGGAGTTGGCAAGGACGATGCCTGTCAGTCCACCAATGGTGAAGAGGAAGATAAAGCCTAGGGCTCATAGTATGGGTGGGTCTCATTTGATTGTTCCACCATGTAGGGTTGCTAATCAGCTGAAGACTTTGATGCCAGTGGGGATTGCAATGATTATAGTGGCGGATGTGAAGTAAGCTCGGGTGTCTACGTCCATACCAACTGTAAATATGTGGTGAGCTCATACGATAAAGCCTAGGAAGCCAATGGATAGTATGGCTCAGACTATGCCTATGTAGCCAAAGGGTTCTTTTTTACCGGCGTAATAGGCTACAACATGGGAAATAATTCCGAATCCTGGCAGGATAAGGATGTAGACCTCTGGGTGGCCAAAAAATCAGAATAAGTGTTGATATAAAATTGGGTCTCCGCCTCCTGCGGGGTCAAAGAATGTGGTGTTTAGGTTTCGATCTGTTAGAAGCATTGTAATGCCAGCAGCGAGGACTGGTAGGGAGAGGAGGAGTAGGACTGCAGTAATTAGGACAGATCAGACGAATAGAGGTGTCTGGTATTGTGAGAGAGCAGGTGGTTTTATATTGATTGCTGTGGTAATAAAGTTGATTGCTCCAAGGATGGATGAGACACCTGCCAGGTGAAGGGAGAAGATAGCAAGGTCTACTGATGCACCAGCGTGGGCTAGATTTCCTGCTAAGGGTGGGTATACTGTTCATCCTGTTCCGACTCCGGCTTCTACTGTGGAAGATGCTAGGAGAAGTAGGAAGGATGGGGGAAGTAATCAGAAGCTCATGTTATTTATTCGTGGAAATGCTATGTCGGGGGCACCAATTATTAGAGGTACTAATCAGTTGCCAAATCCTCCGATTATAATAGGCATTACTATAAAGAAAATCATAACGAAGGCATGTGCGGTGACGATTACATTGTAAATTTGGTCATCGCCTAGAAGGGTGCCTGGCTGCCCTAGTTCTGCTCGAATGAGGAGACTAAGGGCTGTGCCGATTATGCCAGCCCATGCACCAAAAATAAGGTAAAGTGTGCCGATATCTTTGTGGTTAGTGGAGAATAGTCAACGGTTGATGAAAGTCATAGGTAAGATGGCTGAGTGTAGAAGCGTTAGGCTGTAGTCCTTTTTACAGAGGTTTAATTCCTCTTCTTATCGATTCTGTAGTGAAGTTCATGTTGAGTTGCAAGCTCATTGATGTGCATTAAACATGCGCCGGGATCTAGTAGGCAGAAGCCTGTTGGTTAGGGCATTTAGCTGTTAACTAAAATTTTATGGGATCAAAGCCCATCTGTCTAGGGGGAGGTTCTAGCTTAATTAAAGCATCTGAGTTGCATTCAGGAGATGCAGGTTAGTGTCCTGTGTACCTTAACAGAAACTAAGAGGGATTAGCCCTTGTTTAAGGCTTTGAAGGCCTTCGGTTTAAATAACCTAAGTTTCTAGGGGATTGCGAGTACTATGGGAGATAGTGGCAGGAGCATAATTGATAGGGAGGTAAAGGTTGTGGTTATGGTGTTAGTTGGTTTGTTAGTTTGTCACTGTTTTATGTAGTTGGTGAAGTTTGGGGGTAGTGTGATGGTTGCACAGTAGGCCAGTCGTAGGTAGAAGAAAAGTCCAAGTAAGGAGAGTAGGCTAATAGCTGTGGCTAGTACTGTTAGTTCTTGTTTTGTGAGTTCTTGAATAATTAATCACTTGGGTAGGAATCCTGTTAGGGGAGGAAGACCTGCGAGGGAGAGGAGGGTGAGCATAAGGATTGTGGTGAGTGATGGGATTTTGGTTCATGTGGATATAACAGTGGATAGTTTTAGGGTATTGGTTGTGTTAAGGATGAGGAAGATGGCAGAAGTTGTTACGGTGTAGAGATAGAACGTAATTAAAGTTAGATTGGGGTTGTAGTTGAGAATAATGGTTATTCATCCTAGGTGTGCGATAGATGAGAAAGCTAAAATTTTGCGAGTTTGGGTTTGGTTAAGTCCTATTCAGCCACCTAGGGCAGCGGAAGCAATAGCTATTGAAGATAGGAGAGTTGGGTTGAGTGAAGAGGATGTTAAGTAGAATAGTGTGGTTGGTGGAAATTTTATGACTGTGGCTAGTAGGAGGCATGTTGTCATAGTTGAGCCTTGAAGAACTTCTGGAAATCAGAAATGAAATGGGACTAAGCCTAATTTAATTGAGATTGCAATAGTTAGTAGTATGCATGATATGGGGTGGGTTAGTTGGGTGATGTCTCATTGGCCAGAGAATCATGCATTGGTCATGCTGGAGAATAGAAGTAGCGTAGATGCGGCTGCTTGGGTTAGAAAGTATTTAGTAGAGGCTTCAATGGCTCGTGGATGGTGGCTTTTAGAGATTAATGGGAGAATAGCTAAAGTGTTAATTTCTAAGCCGATTCATGCTATTATTCAGTGGTTACTTGAAATTGTGATTGAGGTACCTAAGAGCAGGCTTATTGTGGAGATTAGTTTAGCTTGGGGATTCATTAGTAAGGGAAGGAGTTAAACCATCATTTTCGGGGTATGGGCCCGATAGCTTAATTAGCTGACCTTACTAGAAAATAATATAGAGGGAGTATAGAGGATTTTGATTCCTTTAGCGTAGGTTCGATTCCTACTTTTCTAAAATTAGGAAATGAGAGGGCTGGTATACCTCTATATTTACTTTATCATAGTAACCCTTTTGGATTCAGGCACATTTCCTTGAGTGTCTTAGGTAGGGAGGTAGGCCTGCATAGGAGATAGGGAGGCTGGTATGCCATAGGCATAAGGCTAATGTTAGGGGTAAGAAGTTTTTTCAGAGCAAATGTATGAGTTGATCATATCGGAATCGAGGATAAGAGGCGCGGACTCATAAGAATCCTGCGGAAAGGAGGAGGGTTTTTGTAGCTAGAGTAGGGGGAATGAGTTCCTGAGGGAGATTAAGTGAGCTAGGGTTTAGGAATAGAATGGTTGTGAGTGCGTTTATTAGTATAATGTTAGCATATTCGGCGAGAAAAAATAAGGCGAATGGTCCTGCGGCATATTCTACGTTGAACCCTGAGACTAGTTCAGATTCTCCTTCTGTCAGGTCAAATGGAGCACGGTTTGTTTCGGCAAGAGTGGAGATATATCATATTATTGCTAGGGGTCAGGAGGAGAAAATGAGGTAGAGAGGCTCTTGAGTTGTAGCCAGGGTATTGAGGGTGTAGTTACCACTAAGGATAATTACGGATAGGAGAATAATGGCCAGGGTAACTTCATAGGAGATAGTCTGTGCGACTGCTCGGAGGGCACCGATTAAGGCATATTTTGAGTTGGAGGCTCATCCTGATCATAGAATTGAATAGACTGCCAGGCTAGATAGGGCTAGAAGGAAGAGTATGCCAAGGTTTAGGTCGGTAAGGGGAAAGGGTAGGGGAAGTGGTGTTCAGATTGTAATTGCTAGGAGAAGGGCTAATATAGGGGTAGATATAAATAGATAGGGGGATGAAGTTGATGGACGGATAGGTTCTTTGATAAATAGCTTCACTCCATCTGCTATAGGTTGTAAGAGACCGAATGGTCCTACAATATTAGGGCCTTTTCGGGCTTGCATGTAACTTAGAATCTTACGTTCAACTAGGGTAAGAAATGCTACGGCGATGAGGATGGAGAGAGCATAGGATATTGATATGATAAGGTAAGTGAGGGTTAAGTGAATTGTCATGTGATTTGTGTCGGAGCTAGGGAGAGGATTTGAACCTCTGGGTAAAGGGCTTAAGCCTTCTGCATTTGCCAAGCTCTGCCACGCTAGCGGTCCTTTTCTAGGAGGGAGTTGTGGTGAAGCTCTTAGTAATTTAGTTGGGTTCATTACTGGGTGCGAAGGCGTGCTTGTGGTATAGGCCTTACTTCTTCGGTCCTTTCGTACTAGAAGGAGTTATAACATAGATAGAAACCGACCTGGATTACTCCGGTCTGAACTCAGATCACGTAGGACTGTTAATCGTTGAACAAACGAACCCTTAGTAGCGGTTGCACCACTAGGATGTCCTGATCCAACATCGAGGTCGTAAACCTCCTTGTCGATGTGGGCTCTTGAAGGAGATTGCGCTGTTATCCCTGGGGTAGCTAGGTTCATTACTCAATTATATTGGGTCTGGTTGCTATTAGCACGTTGATGGGTAGTTCTTGGTTAAGATGGATTATCTGGTATTTGGAGGTTGAGTTTGTCTCCAAGGTCGCCCCAACCAAAAAATGCACACCAGCAAAATCCCGGGGAGTGGGTCCTATAGGTGGGTATTGTTAATGGGAGTGGTAGCAGATTTTAAAGTTCCACAGGGTCTTCTTGTCTTATGGGGATATTCCTGCTTTTGCACAGGGAGATCAATTTCACTGATTATCTGTAGGAGACAGCTAAGACCTCGTTAAGCCATTCATACAAGTCCCGATTTATGGGACAATTGATTGCGCTACCTTTGCACGGTTAGGATACCGCGGCCGTTGAACGTATTGTCACTGGGCAGGCTTCACCTTTAATACTTGGTTTGCTAAAGGCTATGTTTTTGGTAAACAGTCGGGCCTTGGATTTGCCTAGTTCCTTTTACAGATTTTAATCGTCCTTGGGGGCGCTCCATAGGTGGGTTAACAGAGTTTTGGGTATAAGGTCTTGTTAAGGTTAGAAAATATCCTGTGGACTGTTAATAATGTTGTAATGTAAGCTTGCGCCATAGAGGGGATCCCTAGTTACTTATTTTAGCATAAATTCTCTTATTTAATATAAGTTGGCCTATTGGGGAAGAGGGAGTCATAAGGGAGTTTGGATTTTTTGGGAGAGGAGCTTTGACGCATTCTTTAATGGTGGCTGCTTGAAGGCCCACAGTTAAGTAATAAATGAATTTATCCGCTAGGGGAGAGTGTACTCTTTTTTAAAGGAGCTGTACCTCCTTTAAATAGCCCTTAATTCGCTTCATGTGGGTTGAGTGTAGTCCTGGGAGGTGAATTAAGAGGGAACTAAGATTCATTTCATAGGCAACCAGCTATCACCCAGCTCGATTGGCTTTTCACCTCTACTAACGAGTCTTCCCACTCTTTTGCAACAGAGACGGGTTTGCTCAGTAGATAGCTGCTCGTGAGTAGCTCGCTTGGGTTTCGGGGGGGCAAGCTTAAATTGGCGTTTTGCTTGGGTAGTTTCTCGCTAAATCATGATGCAAAAGGTACAAGGGCTGGTCTTTGCTGTTTATTGCTTGGGTTGTCATTACTATTTCATCCTTCCCTTACGGTACATGATCTCTATTGCGTCTTGAGTCTACCTTTCTATCGCCTATACTAGGTTGAGTATGAGAATGTTTTGATTTAATAGGTGGTATTAACTTGGTTTATATGTAATTTGGTAGAAGAGCTAGAGTTAGGCTTCAAGGCGATCTGATATGGGGCAGATATCTTTCAGGTGTAAGCTGAATGCTTTAGTTATAGCTACGCCTTGGTAGACTAAGTGCACCTTCCGGTACACTTACCTTGTTACGACTTGCCTCATCTCTAGCTTAGGGGTTTATTATAAATAGAATTAATTATAGCTTGTGAGGAGGGTGACGGGCGGTATGTACGTGCTCCAGAGCCAGCTTAAAGGAGGCATTATTATCCTGCTTTACTGCTAAATCCACCTTTTAGGGGTGATTTCACACTCCTTGTCGTGAGGTATTCTATGTTAGAAAATGTAGCCCATTTCTACCATCTCATGAGCTATACCTTGACCTGTCTTATTAGTGGGATGTTGCTGTTGTGCCCACTGTTAAACCCTCAGTTTAGGGGTGGGCTGACGACGGCGGTATATAGGCTGATTTGGCAAGGGATGGTTGGGTGTATCGTGGGTTATCGGTTATAGAACAGGCTCCTCTAGGTGGGTTTGGAGCACCGCCAAGTCCTTAGAGTTTTAAGCGTTTGTGCTCGTAGTTCTCAGGCGGATGCTTAAGTGGTGAAAGCATCAGGATTTAGGGCCAGGCATAGTGGGGTATCTAATCCCAGTTTGTGTCCTGGCTTTCGTGGAGTTTTGTTGATCATGAAGCTAAGATCATTTCTATGGGAGTGTTAGATGTATCTTGTGCTTATAACAGCTTGGTTACATTTCAGTCTTAGTTGTAGTGATAGTGGAAAACCACTCTTTACGCCGTATAAAGTTAATTTGGGTTTCTTGTGTGACCGCGGTGGCTGGCACAAGATTTACCAACCCTAGTAGGTTGCTTTAACTAAGTCAAGTTTACACTTATTGCTTAATATTGATTACTGCTGAAAACCCGTGGGGGCGTGGCTAGGCAAGGCGTTTTGGGCTACAATTGGAGTGGTGTGCCTGATGCCTGCTCCTGCTGTCTTTTTAAGGTGCTGAGGGCATTTTCACTGGGATGCGGATACTTGCATGTATATATTTGGCAAGAACTAACTGTAAGGTTAGGACTAAGTCTTTTTTGTCCTTGGGTATGTGCAATAGCCGTCTTAACATCTTCAGTGTTATGCTTTATTGTAAGCTACAAGGACTAGGACTGTTTTAGGCATAGTGATTATTATTGGGGCTTGTTTTAGTTGTAGTGATGGTTGACATTGATTTAGGGTCTGTTTAGTGGTTGGGGAAGTAGTTCAATTGGATAACAAAAATGTGTTGTTGAGGGGCTTTGAGGGGTAGAAAGGGGTGGATTTGTTAAGGTCTTATGTTCTTGTAGTTGAAATTACAACGATGGTTTTTCAGGCCAAAGGTCTTGGATAGAGGCCAAGCAGGAATTGTTATGACATACTTTATACTATTTTTAAGTGTTAGCTTTATTTTAGGGGGATTAGCAGTTGCTTCTAATCCTTCCCCATATTATGCAGTAGTGGGGTTAGTGTTGGCGTCTATTGTGGGGTGTGGATGGTTAATGAGTTTGGGGGTGTCTTTTGTATCATTAGTGCTATTTCTGGTATATTTAGGTGGGATGTTGGTGGTTTTTGTGTATTCGGTCTCATTGGCAGCAGATCCATTTCCTGAAACTTGAGGGGACTGGCGGGTTGTTGGGTATGGTGTTGGGTTAGTTTTAGTGCTGGGGGGTGGGGTATTTATTGTAGGGCTGTCTGAGTTAGAGTGGTTGGGGATGAACACGGTGGATAGTGGGGGTGTTTTATCTGTTCGGTTGGATTTTGAGGGAGCGGCCATGTTTTATTCTTGGGGGGTTGGTCAATTTTTAATTGCGGGTTGGGGTCTGTTGTTGACGTTGTTTGTCGTACTAGAACTTGTACGAGGGTTGTCTCGGGGGGCGATTCGGGCGATTTAAGGTGGTGTGGTTCAGAGAATAGTTTAATGAAAATGCCAGCTTTGGGAGTTGGTGATAAAGGTTTGATTCCTTTTTTTCTGAAGGGTTGGAAAAAAGTTTGGGGTTGATTGTTAAAGGCCCATGTGGGCGGATGTTAATTAGAGTAGCAGGGGTGATTAATTGGGGGGGGGGGGGGGGGGTGAGAGGAAATGATGGGGTGAATTAAAGTGTAAACAAACAAACAAACAAGCAATTAACAAATGAATGATAAAGGGAAATGATGGGGTGAATTAAAGTGTAAACAAGCAAACAAACAAGCAATTAACAAATGAATGATAAAGGGAAATGATGGGGTGAATTAAAGTGTAAACAAACAAACAAACAAGCAATTAACAAATGAATGATAAAGGGAAATGATGGGGGTGAATTAAAGTGTAAACAAACAAACAAACAAGCAATTAACAAATGAATGATAAAGGGAAATGATGGGGTGAATTAAAGTGTAAACAAACAAACAAACAAGCAATTAACAAATGAATGATAAAGGGAAATGATGGGGTGAATTAAAGTGTAAACAAACAAACAAACAAGCAATTAACAAATGAATGATAAAGGGAAATGATGGGGTGAATTAAAGTGTAAACAAACAAACAAACAAGCAATTAACAAATGAATGATAAGGGAAATGATGGGGTGAATTAAAGTGTAAACAAACAAACAAACAAGCAATTAACAAATGAATGATAAAGGGAAATGATGGGGTGAATTAAAGTGTAAACAAACAAACAAACAAGCAATTAACAAATGAATGATAAAGGGAAATGATGGGGTGAATTAAAGTGTAAACAAACAAACAAACAAGCAATTAACAAATGAATGATAAAGGGAAATGATGGGGTGAATTAAAGTGTATTAAAAAAATTTAACAAATTGATGATACAAATGTTTTAATTGGAAAATTAGGGGAATGGAAAGTTTATAAAATTTGAAATTTTTGTTAAAAGTTTAAAAACAAAAATTATTGATGATTAGAGGGAAAGTCCCTAGATCATTGCAAAAAATGGCAAATTTTTTGCAATTTTTTGCAATTTTTTGTGAAATTGACGACAAAAATCATGTCTGGCGTGCATTAATTAAACTGCAACTTGATGAGAGACGTAATGGAAAAACCAAGCCAACAGCACGTGACGGTGCATCAGTACATCAATTATGAGACCGAATAGCACACTTGGAAACCATATCATTAATTTTCACGCGAAAGTGAGAAAACCGCTCGCCGACCATAAGGGGTACATGTCAACCATATATGGGAGCCCCCCTGGCGGAGCACTCTGAAGGGCTTATTGAGATCTACCCAAAAAAAAAAAACCAAAAGTTTAGAAAAGGGAAAATGCCGCGATCACGAGGTCCAAATTGGCCAAGCATCCCCAACCATTAGTAACGGAGCGCAAGTTTAGGAAAATTAAGCAAGTTATGGCCCTGACCGAGGAACCAGAGGCGACAAAGAGCAAGTTATGAGAGTGGGTTATTGGTGGAAAGGGAAAGAATACACCTGAAGCTGGACATGATAAACATTACTAACGCCGGGTTGCTGGTTTCTCGTGAGGAGTACGATTAATAAATAACCCAGCACTTCTTGGTTGGTACATAGAGCAAGGTTAAGTGGTGAGTGGTCCATGGACCATGGGTTTTAGGTCCTGTGACGTTCCTCGTGTTGAGGGGGATTTTATGCGAAAACTGGCAGTTTTAGGTTTTAGTTCGGTTAGCGGTGTTATTCCTAGAACATGACATGTTATGTTCTTGTGTGGGAATGTGCCTAGGTCTGTTGATGACGAGTTTTGGATTGTATGGGAGATAGTATGGAATATTTGGATGGATTTGCAATAATGTTATGTCAGATTCTCCTACATGCATGATATGTCTAATGTGGTGGAGAATGCTATGCAAAGTAGTACATACCGTAGGGTATGGGGGGGAGGGG
>NW_026138542.1:0-28637 GCF_025592945.1 Manacus candei
CCCACATCCCTTTATCCCACCGCAATTCCCACCGGGAACAAACCCCTTTCCCCCCCCCCTTATCCCGCCACAAGAAAACCGGGAAAAAAACCAAATTAACCCCCAAAAAAACGGGAAAAAATCAAAATAAACCCCAAAAAAACGAGAAAAAAATCAAAATAAACCCCAAAAAAACCGGGAAAAATCAAAATAAACCCCCAAAAAAACGGGAAAAAATCAAAATAAACCCCAAAAAACCGGGAAAAAAATCAAAATAAACCCCCCAAAAAACGGGAAAAAATCAAAATAAACCCCCCAAAAAACCGGGAAAAAATCAAAATAAACCCCCAAAAAAACGGGAAAAATCAAAATAAACCCCAAAAAAACCGGGAAAAAAATCAAAATAAACCCCCAAATAAACGGGAAAATCCCAAGCCCTTTTTTCCGGGAATCTCCCGGTACCTGCTCCCGGCACGTGCAGCATTTCCCAGGAGCAGCCGGATCCCAAAGATCCCAAGGGTCCGCTGGATTCCAGAGGCGCTCAAAGCCATGGATTCGATCCCAGGGGATCCCGGGGAAACCCCATCCCGCTTTTTTTCCCGGGAATGTTGCTGATGCTGCTGCCGAATTCCCGGGAATTCAGGGAGCTCGGAGCTGCTGAGTCATTCCCGACGGGAATGTCGCTGGAAGAGGCTTCCCGGTTGTTTTTTTCCAGGTTTTTTTTTGGAAAAAAAAGAGGGAAGAGCCCGCCGGGGGTTTGGAGGATCCCAAAAAATAATCCCAAAAAAACCAGATGGAGGCGATCCCAAAAAAAAGCAACAACAAGGAATGCGAAGGACACGCGAGGGCGTCGCTGCTGCGGCGCCGGGAAATTGGGAATTCGCCGGGAAATCGGGAATTCGCCGGGGGATTGGGGATTGGGAAAGGATGGAAGCGGGAAATGGAAACCCCCCGAGCGGGTCCGTCCCTCCGGCGAGAGGGGAAAAGTGGGAATGGCCCCGGGATAAACGGGAATCCCGGGCTGGCTCCTCTGGGGAAGGGAGCCCGTTCTGATCCCGGCAGCTGCCGCTATTCCAGGGAATCCAGCCCGGCCTGGGATATTCCCAGGGATCCAGGGGCAGCCACAGCTTCTCTGGGAATTCTATTCCAGCCTCTCCCAGCCGGGAATCCCTTCCCGATGTCCCACCTCTTTCCCACTGGGATCCATTCCCTGGGGCCTGGCATTCCAGGCCCTCATCCCCAGTCCCTCTCCAGCTCTCCTGGAGCCCCTTCAGCCTCTGGAATGTGCTCCAAGCTCTCCCGGGATCCTTCCCTTCTCCAGCCTGGCCATTCCCAGCTCTCCCAGCCTGGAGCCAGAGCCTGCCATTGGATCCATCCCCAGCCCAGCTCCTCCCTGGGAAGGAGTTCCGGGAACAAGGGGGTTCCCTGGGAATCTCGGCACTCAGGGCAGGGTCTCCCTTCCCCTTTCCTGCCTTTTCCAGCCCCACATTCCATGAAAACCCCTCTGACTGCATCCCAAGCGTCCTTCATCCCAGAATCCTGGAATGGTTTGGGTGGGAAGGGATTTTAAGGCTCATCCCATTCCATGTTCAGGGACACCTCCCGCTATCCCAGGTGGCTCCAGCTTTTCCTTGGACACTGCCAGGGATCCAGGGGCAGCCACAGCTTCTCTGGGAATTCCAGCCCAGCCCCTCCCCACCCTCCCAGCCAGGAATCCCTTCCCGATCTCTCCCCTCTTCCCCGCATTCCAGCCGCTCCTCCTGCCCCTCTGGATGCGGAAAACCGGGATGCAGGAGCCCCCCCAATCCCTGGGATAACCCCCCTCAGCCCCACAGAGGCACCACATTCCCAGGAATCCTCATCCCAGGGCCGCTTTTCCAGGGAATTCATTACTCCTGTGCCAGAATTAACCCCGGAATTCCTGGATTTGTCTTTTCCCTGGATCCTGCCTGGGCCCTCAAATCCCATCCCATTCCATGTTCAGGGACACCTCCCGCTATCCCAGGGAATCCAACTTTTCCTTGGACACTCCCAGGGATCCAGGGGCAGCCACAGCTTCTCTGGGAATTCCAGCCCAGCCCCTCCCCACCCTCCCAGCCAGGAATCCCTTCCCAATCTCCCCCCCAAATCTCCCCTTTCCCACTGGGATCCATTCCCTGGGGCCTGGCATTCCAGGCCCTCATCCCAAATCCCTCTCCCGCTCTCCCGGAGCCCCTTTAGCCTCTGGAAGGGGTTTTTTTTTGGGATTTACAGCCGGTTTTTCGGGATTCAGGCCCAGCTGAATTCCCAAAATCCCGGCCTATCCCTGATCTCCGACCTTTCCTTAGGAATTCCTCCCTTCTCCCTGTTTTTAGGCCATCCTAGAAATCAGAAAAGCTGGAAAAACCCACATTTATTCCAGGAAATTTCTGGAATTTCCTCTCCAAGGGCACAGCACAGAGGGCAAAGAAAATCCGAATTAAATCGGCCCCAAATCCCTCCTTAATCCCAAAATCCCACCAAGGTCATTCCCGTAAAATGGTGGTTCAGGGATTGTCCTTCCCGACCCCGCTCCGGGCAGGCCCTTCCCGGAGATTCCCGAGGGAAATCCCGCTTTTCTGGGCACGGGGAGGGGAAAATGGGAGGGAAAGAGGGAAAAATGGGAGGGAAAGAGGGAAAGAAAGGGGAAAAATAGGAGGGAAAATTGGGAAAAATAGGAGGGAAATAAGTGGGAAAAATAGGAGGGAAAGTGGGAAAGAAGTGGGAAAATGGGAGGGAAAGTTGGGAAGAAGTGGGAAAAATAGGAGGAAAAGTGGGAATTAAGTGGGAAAATATGAGGGAAGGTGGGAAAAATAGGAGGGAAAAAGGGAAATAAATGGGGAAAATGTGAGGGAAAATGGGGGAAAAGTGGGAAAATAGGAGGGAAAGTGGGAAAAAAGTGGGAAAAATGGGAGGGAAAGAGGGAAAACAGTGGGGAAAAATAGGAGGGAAAGAAGTGGGAAAAATAGGAGGGAAAGAGGGAAAGAAGTGGGAAAAATAGGAGGGAAAATGGGGAAAAAGTGGGAAAATAGGAGGGAAAGTTGGGAAAACAGTGGGAAAAATAAGAGGGAAAACAGTGGGAAAAATGGGAGGGAAAGTGGAAAGAAAGTGGGAAAAATAGGAGGGAAAGTGGGAAAGAAGTAGGAAAATGGGAGGGAAAGTTGGGAAGAAGTGGGAAAAATACAAGGGAAAGTGGGAAAGAAGTGGGAAAATAGGAGGGAAAATGGGAAAAAAGTGGGAAAATGGGAGGGAAAGTGGGAAAAAAGTGGGAAAAATAGGAGGAAAACTGGGAAAAATAGGAGGGAAAGAGGGAAATAAGTGGAGAAAATGGGAGGGGAAATGGGAAAAAAGTGGGAAAATAGGAGGGAAAAGGGGGAAAAATATGAGGAAAAGTGGGAAAAATAGGAGGGAAAGAGAGAAAGAATTGGAAAAGTAGGAGGGAAAATTGGGAAAAATAGGAGGGAAAGGGGGAAAGAAGTGGAAAAATGGGAGGGGAGGTTGGGAAAGAAGTGGGAAAAATATGAGGAAAAGTGGGAAAAAAGTGGTAAAATATGAGGGAAAGTTGGAAAAATAGGAGGGAAAAAGGGAAATAAATGGGGAAAATGTGAGGGGAAAATGGGGGAAAAGTGGGAAAATAGGAGGGAAAGAGGGAAGAAAGTGGGAAAATATGAGGAAAAGTGGGAAATAAGTGGGAAAATGTGAGGGAAAGTGGGAAAAATAGGAGGGAAAGTGAGAAATAAGTGGAAAAATAGGAGGGAAGGGAGGAAACCAGTGGGAAAATAGGAGGGAAAATGGGAAAAAAGTGGGAAAATGGGAGGGGAAATGGGAAAAAAGTGGGAAAATGGGAGGGAAAGAGGAAAATAAGTGGGAAAAATAAGAGGGAAGGAGGGAAAGAAGTGGGAAAAATAGGAGGGAAAATGGGGAAAAAGGGGGAAATATAGGAGGGAAATTGGGAAAATAGGAGGGAAAGAGGGAAAGAAGTGGAAAAAATAGAAGGGAAGATGGGAAAAATGTGGGAAAAATAGGAGGGAAAGAGGGAAAAATGTGGGAAAAATAGGAGGGAAAGAGGGAAAAAAGTGGGGAAAATGGGAGGAAAAGTGAGAAAACAGTGGGAAAATAGGAGGGAAAGAGGGAAAGAAGTGGGAAAATACAAGGGAAAAGGGGGAAAATAGGTGGGAAAGAGGGAAACCAGTGGGAAAATAGGAGGAAAAGAGGGAAAGAAGTGGGAAAATGTGAGGGAAAATGAGAAAGAAGTGGGAAAAATATGAGGGAAAGGAGAAAAAAGTGGGAAAAATATGAGGAAAAGTGGGAAAAATAGGAGGGAAAGAGGGAAAGAAGTGGGAAAATAGGAGGGAAAATGGGAAAAGAGTGGGAAAAATAGGAGGGAAAGGAGAAAACAGTGGGAAAAATATGAGGAAAAGTGGGAAAATATCGGGGAGAGAGGGAAAACAGTGGAAAAAATAGGAGGAAAACTGGGAAAAATAGGAGGGAAAGAGGGAAAGAAGTGGGAGAACTTTGGAGGACACTGTGGAAAATCCCAAAAGGGCTCCAAGGGCGGCACAAAAACCTCGGGAAAAATCCCAAAAAGGGCTCCAAGGGCGGCACAAAAACCTCAGAGCTGGGAGGGATCCAGGTTTTTTTTCCTGGACCAATTCCAAGGCCTGGGGAAGAGGAGCCGCTGGGAATTCCGAGCCCAGGCTAAAAAAACAGGGATGGCCAAGGAGGAGAATTCCAGAAGGAATTCCTGGGGGAATTCATGGAATTATGGGAAGGGATTTAAGGATCATCCCATTCCAACCTGGGAATCCAGGAATCCATGGGAAGAGCTGAAAGAGCAGGGAATTCATGGAATTATGGGACAGGATTTAAGGATCATCCCATTCCTGGAATTCTGGGATTGGGATTCACTCAATCCATGGGAAGAGTTTAAAGAGCAGGGAATTCATGGAATTATGGGAAGGGATCTTAAGGATCATCCCATTCCAACCTGGGAATCCAGGAATCCATGGGAAGAGCTGAAAGAGCAGGGAATTCATGGAATTATGGGAAGGGATTTAAGGATCATCCCATTCCCAAAATCCTGGGAATCCAGGAATCCATGGGAAGAGCTGAAAGAGCAGGGAATTCATGGAATTATGGGATGAGATCTTAAGGATCATCCCATTCCCAGAATCCTGGGAATCCAGGAAACCATGGGAAGAGTTTAAGGAGCAGGGAATTCATGGAATTATGGGAAAGGACTTCAAGGATCATCCCATTCCCGGAATCCTGGGATTGGGATTCACTCAATCCATGGGAAGAGCTGAAAGAGCAGGGAATTCATGGAATTATGGGAAAGGATTTAAGGATCATCCCATTCCAACCTGGGAATCCAGGAATCCATGGGAAGAGTTTAAGGAGCAGGGAATTCATGGAATTACAGGATGAGACCTTAAGGATCATCCCATTCCCAAAATCCTGGGATTGGGATTCCCTCAATCCATGGGAAGAGCTGAAAAAGCAGGGAATTCATGGAATTATGGGAAGGGATCCTAAGGATCATCCCATTCCCAGAATCCTGGAATTGGGATTTCAGGAGTCCATGGGAAGAGTTTAAGGAGCAGGGAATTCATGGAATTATGGGAAGGGATCCTAAGGATCATCCCATTCCCAGAATCCTGGAATTGGGATTCCAGGAGTCCATGGGAAGAGTTTAAGGAGCAGGGAATTCATGGAATTACAGGAAAGGATCTTAAGGATCATCCCATTCCCAGAAAAATCCATGGGAAGAGTTTAAGGAGCAGGGAATTCATGGAATTATGGGAAGGACCTTCAGGATCATCCCATTCCCAAAATCCTGGGATTGGGATTCACTCAATCCATGGTAAGAGTTTAAGGAGCAGGGAATTCATGGAATTATGGGATGAGACCTTCAGGATCATCCCATTCCCAGAATCCTGGGAATCCAGGAATCCATGGGAAGAGCTGAAAGAGCAGGGAATTCATGGAATCCTGGAATCACAGGAAGGGACCAAACCTTATGGAAAAGCAACAGGAAAAATCCCTGGATTTGGGAACAGACCTGGAGGTGAATCCAAACCTTTTCCATGGAAAACCAACAGGAAAAATCCCTGGATTTGGGAAGAGACTTTGAGGTGAATCCAAACCTTTTCCATGGGAAAGGAACAGGAAGAAATCCCTGGATTTGGGAACAGACCTGGAGGTGAATCCAAAGCTTTTCCATGGAAAAAGAACAGGAAAAATCCTTGGATTTGGGAATAGACCTGGAAGTTCCACAAAAACTTTTGGAAAAGGAACAGGAAAAATCCCTGGATTTGGGAACAGACCTGGAGGTGAATCCAAACCTTTCCCACGGGAAAGGAACAGGGAAGAAATCCCTGGATTTGGGAAAAGATGGGATCAAGCAGGGCCCAACTCTCCCTTTGCAGCCCCTCTGGAATTCCTTGGAATTCCAGCTCTGGGACATCCAGGCCTGTATTCCAAGGGAAAATCCGGATATTCCGGAGCAGGAGCTTTTCCCCAGGGTCATTCCCAAAGAAAATCCCGAGGGATAACGGGGAGATTAAAAAAACAGGGATAATCCCCAGCATTTGGGAATCCAGGGAATTTTCCAGGAGGGAATTTTGGGGAATCCTGGGTTTTTCCATGAGGATCACAGATCCCTGGCAGGCTGGAATTCCTTGGATTATTCAGGCCAGCAGCTCCCTGTTAATTCCCTGCTTTCCAGGGAATCAGGGAATCCCAAAAAACCGCTTTTTCCAAGGGCTCCTTCTTCCCAAAAAAAGAAAAAAAAGTCTCAGTTCCCACTTTTTTTTTTCCTGGAAAGAAAAGGGAATAAAGCTCCCTAAAAAATCCCAAAAAACAGCCCTAAAAATCCCTGGGAAAAGCGGGATGGAGGGTGGGAATTCGGGGCTGGAGAAGGGGTGTAGAATTCCCGGGAACAAGGAGGGGAAAAGGAGGGGAAAAGGAGGGAAAAAGGAGGGGAAAAGGAGGGGAAAATGAGGGGAAAAGGAGGGAAAAAGGAGGGAAAAAGGAGGGAAAAAGGAGGGAAAAAGGAGGGAAAAAGGAGGGAAAAATGAGGGGAAAAGGAGGGAAAAAGGAGGGAAAAAGGAGGGAAAAAGGAGGGAAAAAGGAGGGAAAAAGGAGGGAAAAAGGAGGGAAAAATGAGGGGAAAAGGAGGGAAAAAGTTGGGGAAAATGAGGGGAAAAGAAGGGAAAAAGGAGGGGAAAATGAGGGGAAAAGGAGGGAAAAAGGAGGGAAAAATGAGGGGAAAGGAAGGGGAAAAGGAGGGAAAAGGGAGGGGAAAAGGAGGGAAAAGGGAGGGAAAAAGAAGGGAAAAAAGAGGGAAAAAGGAGGGAAAAGATCCCGTTCCATCCCCTCCCCCCCTTCCCCAAAATCCTCGGCTGCGGCTGGAAAAACACCGGCTGGAAAACCTGGATCGGCTCCAAAAAAAAGTCGGGAACGGCTCCTGGATCCAGTCGGAGATTCCCAAAATTCCCGCCCCCCTCTCCGAGGGAGCGAATCCCAAAATCCCGCCCCCCTCCCCTCCTCTCCCAAAATCCCGCCGGGAACTCACCGGGGCCGGGAATTCTTTTTAGGGATGGGGGGGGGGATCCCTCCCTCCTCCAGGAATTCCGGGATGGAGGATGCGCCGGGAAAAGCGGGAATGAGGCGCCGGGATCGAGGGATTTAAGGGATATTCCCAAAATCCGCCCGGGGGGGGGTTGGGGGAAGGAGGGGAGGGGGTGGAGCCGCTCCAGATGTTCCGCCAGATGCTTCCCAGAGTGGATTTTTTGGGATTATCCCGGCCCGTGGGATGGCAGGGAGTGGGAAAGGAGCATTCCCGAATATCCCAGAAGGGATCCCGGAATTTCGTGGCTATTCCTGGGGGGGATTCCTGAGCCCCAACGAGGGAAGTGGGAGGGCTGATCCCAGAAAACGAGGTCATTCCAAGAGAAAAATAGGGATTATGGGGGAATTGTGGTTCCTTGGGAATGGGAGAAAGGCCCAGGGAGAGAGGGAATAATTCCCAACATTTATGGGATCGTTGATCCCAGAAAATGAGGTCATTCCAGGAAAAAATAGGGATTTTTGGCCACCTGGGAATGGGATAAAGGCCCAGGGAGAGAGGGAATGTTTCCCGATCCAGAATTGGGATTGATCCCAGAAAACGAGGGCATTCCAAGAAAAAATAGGGATTTTTGGCCACCTGGGAATGGGATGAAGGCCCAAAAACAGGATTTGGGATCTCTGGTTCCTCAGGAATGGGATAAAGGCCCCAAAACAGGGATTTAGGAAGTGGGGCCTTCTGGGAATGGGAGAAAGGCCCAAAACCAGGGATTTGGGATCTTTGGTTCCTCAGGAATGGGAGAAAGGCCCAAAACCAGGGATTTGGGATCTTTGGTTCCTCAGGAATGGGAGAAAGGCCCAAAAACAGGGATTTGGGATCTCTGGTTTGTTGGGAATGGGATGAAGACCCAAAACCAGGGATTTGGGATCTCTGGTTCCTCAGGAATGGGATAAAGGCCCCAAAACAGGGATTTGGGATCTCTGGTTCCTTGGGAATGGGATGAAGGCCCAAAAACAGGGATTTGGGATCTCTGGTTCCTCAGGAATAGGATGAAGGCCCAAAAACAGGGATTTGGGATCTCTGGATCCTTGGGAATGGGATGAAGGCCCAAAAACAGGGATTTGGGATCTCTGGTTCCTCAGGAATAGGATGAAGGCCCAAAAACAGGGATTTGGGATCTCTGGTTCCTTGGGAATGGGATGAAGGCCCAAAAACAGGGATTTGGGATCTCTGGTTCCTCAGGAATGGGATAAAGGCCCAAAACCAGATCCCAGTAACGCCTCACCCCTTAATTAGGGACAGACCCCATTAATTAACAGACCCCATTAATTAGGGGGTGCTCACTCCATTAATTTTGGGATGCCCATCCCTACAGACAGACCCCAGTAATTTTGGGATGCCCGACCCTACAGACAGACCCCATTCATTAACAGACCCCATTAATTAACAGACCGCATTAATTAGGGGGTGCTCAGCCTGTTAATTAGGGACGCCCAGCCCTACAGACAGACCCCAGTAATTAACAGACCCCAGTAATTAACAGACCCCATTAATTAGGGGGTGCTCAGCCCGTTAATTTTGGGATGCCCGGCCCTACAGACAGACCCCAGTAATTAACAGACTCCATTAATTAGGGGGTGCCTACCATGTTAATTAGGGATGCCCATCCCTACAGACAGACCCCAGTAATTAACAGACCCCATTAATTAACAGACCCCATTAATTAGGGGGAGCTCACCCTGTTAATTAGGGATGCCCGGCCCTACAGACAGACCCCATTAATTAACAGACCCCATTAATTAGAGGGTGCTCACCCCGTTAATTTAGAGATGCCTGGCCCTACAGAAAGACCCCACTAATTAACAGACCCCATTAATTAAGAGACCCCGTTAATTTTGGGATACCCAGCCCTACAGACAGACCCCATTCATTAACAGACCCCAGTAATTAACAGACCCCATTAATTTTGGGATGCCTGACCCTACAGACAGACCCCAGTAATTGACAGACCCCATTAATTAACAGACCCCGTTAATTAGGGGGTGCTCAACCCACTAATTTTGGGATGCCCCGCCCTACAGACAGACCCCAGTAATTAACAGACCCTGTTAATTAGGGGGGGCTCAGCCTGTTAATTTTGGGATGCCCAGCCCTACAGACAGACCCCAGTAATTAACAGACCCCAGTATTTAACAGACCCTGTTAATTAACAGACCTCATTAATTAGGGGGCGCTCAGTCCATCAGTTAGGGATGCCCAGCCCTACAGACAGACCCCATTAATTAACAGACCCCATTAATTAGGGGGGGCTCACCCCATTAATTTTGGGATGCCCGGTCCTACAGACAGACCCCAGTAATTACCAGACCCCATTAATTAGGGGGTGCTCAGCCTGATAATTTTGGGATGCCCAGCCCTACAGACAGACCCCATTCATTAACAGACCCCACTAATTAACAGACCCCATTAATTTTGGGATGCCCAGCCCTACAGACAGACCCCAGTAATTAACAGACCCCATTAATTAGGGAGTTCTCATCCCGTTAATTAGGGATGCCCAGCCCTACAGACAGACCCCATTAATTAACAGACCCCATTAATTAGGGGGGGCTCACCCCGTTAATTAGGGATGCCCAGCCCTACAGACACACCCCAGTAATTAACAGACCCCATTAATTAGGGGGGGCTCAGGCTGTTAATTTTGGGATGCCCGGCCCTACAGACAGACCCCATTCATTAACAGACCCCATTAATTAACAGGCCCCATTCAATAACAGACCCCGTTAATTTTGGGATGCCCGGCCCTACAGACAGACCCCATTCATTAACAGACCCCAGTAATTAACAGACCCCAGTAATTAACAGACCCCAGTAATTCGCAGACCCCGTTAATTTTGGGATGCCCAGCCCTACAGACAGACCTCATTCATTAACAGACCCCATTAATTAACAGACCCCATTAATTTTGGGATGCCCTACAGACAGACCCCATTCATTAACAGACCCCATTAATTAGGGGGTGCTCAGCCTGTTAATTAGGGATGCCCAGCCCTACAGACAGACCCCATTCATTAACAGACCCCATTAATTAGGGGGCACTCAGCCCATTAATTTAGGGATGCCCAGCCCTACAGACAGACCCCAGTAATTAACAGACCCCAGTAATTAACAGACCCCATTAATTAACAGACTCCATTAATTAGGGGGCGCTCACCCCACTAATTTTGGGATGCCCGGCCCTACAGACAGACCCCAGTAATTAACAGACCCCACTAATTAACAGACCCCATTAATTAGGGATGCCCAGCCCTACAGACAGACCCCAGTAATTACCAGACCCCATTAATTAGGGGGTGCTCAGCCTGATAATTTTGGGATGCCCAGCCCTACAGACAGACCCCATTCATTAACAGACCCCAGTAATTAACAGACCCCATTAATTTTGGGATGCCCAGCCCTACAGACAGACCCCAGTAATTAACAGACCCCATTAATTAGGGGGGGCTCACCCCGTTAATTAGGGATGCCCAGCCCTACAGACACACCCCAGTAATTAACAGACCCCATTAATTAGGGGGGGCTCAGGCTGTTAATTTTGGGATGCCCGGCCCTACAGACAGACCCCAGTAATTAACAGACCCCAGTAATTAACAGACCCCAGTAATTAACAGACCCCAGTAATTCGCAGACCCCGTTAATTTTGGGATGCCCAGCCCTACAGACAGACCTCATTCATTAACAGACCCCATTAATTAACAGACCCCATTAATTTTGGGATGCCCTACAGACAGACCCCATTCATTAACAGACCCCATTAATTAGGGGGTGCTCAGCCTGTTAATTAGGGATGCCCAGCCCTACAGACAGACCCCATTCATTAACAGACCCCATTAATTAGGGGGCACTCAGCCCATTAATTTAGGGATGCCCAGCCCTACAGACAGACCCCAGTAATTAACAGACCCCAGTAATTAACAGACCCCATTAATTAACAGACTCCATTAATTAGGGGGCGCTCACCCCACTAATTTTGGGATGCCCGGCCCTACAGACAGACCCCAGTAATTAACAGACCCCACTAATTAACAGACCCCATTAATTAGGGATGCTCAGCCCTACAGACAGACCCCAGTAATTAACAGATCCCATTAATTAACAGACCCCGTTAATTTTGGTATGCCCAGCCCTACAGACAGACCCCATTCATTAACAGACCCCATTAATTAGGGGGCGCTCACCCCGTTAATTAGGGATGCTCAGCCCTACAGACAGACCCCATTCATTAACAGACCCCGTTAATTAGGGGGCGCTCAGCCCGTTAATTTTGGGATGCCCCGCCCTCCAACCGCGCCGCCCGCATTCCCGACCCCATTCCCGCTCCCGATCCCATTCCCGACCCCATTCCCGACCCCATTCCCGATCCCAGGGCCGGCACTCACCGTACATGGCCGCCCGCTCCTTCCCGGCCCTATTCCCGCTCCGATCCCACCGGGAATGGGGGGCGGGGCCGGAGGGGGCGGAGCCTATTCCATAGGCTCCGCCCCCTCCGGCCCCGCCCCCCATTCCGCGGATCCCGGGAAGCTGCGGGTTTTTGGGAATGGGGGCGGTCAAGGACTTTTTGGGGTCGGCTCGGGGACAACCCCCCCGGGGCATTTTGGGGGGGCCCTAAAAGGGACAGAGCCCCGAAAAGGGACTGGGGGGGCCCCAGAATGGCCCGGGGGGGGCCCTAAAAGGGGTTGGGGGGTCCCCAAACAGACCCCAAAAGGGACTGGGGGTCCCCAAAAGGGGTTGGGGGGTCCTAAAGGTGACCCCAAAAGGGGCTGAGGGTCCTCAAACAGACGCCAAAAGGGACTGGGGGTCCTAAAGGTGAACCCAAAAGGGACTGGGGGTCCCCAAAAGGGGTTGGGGGGTCCTAAAGGTGACCCCAAAAGGGACTGGGGGTCCCCGAAAGGGGTTGAGGGTCCCCAAACAGACCCCAAAAGGGGCTGGGGGTCCCCGAAAGGGGTTGAGGGTCCCCAAACAGACCCCAAAAGGGACTGGGGGATCCCAGAAAGGGGTTGAGGGTCCCCAAACAGACCCCAAAAGGGGCTGGGGGGTCCTAAAGGTGACCCTAAAAGGGACTGGGGGGCCCTAAAAGGGGTTGGGGGGTCCTAAAGGTGACCCTAAAAGGGACTGGGGGGCCCTAAAAGGGGTTGGGGGGTCCTAAAGGTGACCCTAAAAGGGACTGGGGGTCCCCAAACAGACTCCAAAAGGGACTGGGGGGTCTTAAACCCAACCCCAAAAGGGACTGGGGGTCCCCAAAAGGGACCGGGGGTCCCTAAAAGGGACTGGGGGGGCCCTAAAAGGGGTTGGGGGGGCCTAAATGTGACCCCAAAAGGGACTGAGTGTCCCCAAACAGACCCCAAAAGGGACTGGGGGTCTTAAACCCAACCCCAAAAGGGACTGGGGGTCCCCAAAAGGGGTTGGGGGGTCCTAAAGGTGACCCCAAAAGGGACTGGGGGGTCTTAAACCCAACCCCAAAAGGGACTGGGGGTCCCCAAAAGGGGTTGGGGGGTCCTAAAGGTGACCCCAAAAGGGACTGGGGGGTCCCCGAAAGGGGTTGGGGGTCCCCAAACAGCCCCCAAAAGGGACTGGGGGTCCCCAAAAGGGGCTGAGGGGTCCTAAAGGTGACCCCAAAAGGGGCTGAGGGGTCCTAAAGGTGACCCCAAAGGGGCTGGGGGTCCTCAACACAACACCAAAAGGGACTGGGGGTCCCCAAAAGGGGTTGGCGGGTCCTAAAGGTGACCCCAAAAGGGACTGGGGGTCCCCGAAAGGGGTTGAGGGTCCCCAAACAGACCCCAAAAGGGACTGGGGGGTCCCCAAAAGGGGTTGAGGGTCCCCAAACAGACCCCAGGAGGGACTGGGGGATCCCAGAAAGGGGTTGAGGGTCCCCAAACAGACCCCAAAAGGGTCTGGGGGGTCCTAAAGGTGACCCTAAAAGGGACTGGGGGGCCCTAAAAGGGGTTGGGGGGTCCTAAAGGTGACCCTAAAAGGGACTGGGGGTCCCCAAACAGACTCCAAAAGGGACTGGGGGGTCTTAAACCCAACCCCAAAAGGGACTGGGGGTCCCCAAAAGGGACCGGGGGTCCCTAAAAGGGACTGGGGGGTCCCAGAAAGGGGTTGAGGGTCCCTAAACAGACCCCAAAAGGGGCTGGGGGGGTCTTAAACACAACCCCAAAAGGGACTGGGGGTCCCCAAAGAGACTGGGGGGTCCCCAGAATGGCCCGGGGGGTCCCTAAAAGGGGTTGGGGGGTCTTAAACCCAACCCTAAAAGGGACTGTGGGTCCCTAGAAGGGGTTGGGGGGTCCTAAAAGCGACCCCAAAAGGGACTGGGGGTCCCTAAAAGGGGCTGAGGGGTCCTCAAGCCGACCCCAAAAGGGGCTGGAGGGTCCTAAAGCCGACCCCAAAAGGGGCTGGGAGTCCCCAAATGGGCTGGGGCTCCTAAACCCGACCCCAAAAGGGACTGGGGGTCCCCAAAAGGGGTTGGGGGGTCTTAAACCCAACCCCAAAAGGGACTGGGGGTCCCCAAAAGGGACCGGGGGTCCCTAAAAGGGACTGGGGGGGCCCTAAAAGGGGTTGGGGGTCCTAAAGGTGACCCCAAAAGGGACTGGGTGTCCCCAAAAGGGGTTGGGGGGTCCTAAAGGTGACCCTAAAAGGGACTGGGGGTCCCCAAACAGACTCCAAAAGGGACTGGGGGGTCTTAAACCCAACCCCAAAAGGGACTGGGGGTCCCCAAAAGGGACCGGGGGTCCCCAAAAGGGACTGGGGGGGCCCTAAAAGGGGTTGGGGGGGCCTAAATGTGACCCCAAAAGGGACTGAGTGTCCCCAAACAGACCCCAAAAGGGACTGGGGGGTCTTAAACCCCACCCTAAAAGGGACTGGGGGGTCCCAGAAAGGGGTTGAGGGTCCCTAAACAGACCCCAAAAGGGGCTGGGGGGTCTTAAACCCAACCCCAAAAGGGACTGGGGGTCCCCAAAGGGACTGGGGGGTCCCCAGAATGGCTCCGGGGGGTCCCTAAAAGGGGTTGGGGGGTCCTAAAGCCGATCCCAAAAGGGACTGGGGGTCCCCAAAAGGGGTTGGGGCTCCTAAGCCCGACCCCAAAAGGGACTGGGGGGTCCCCAAAAGGGACTGGGGGTCCTAAAGGTGATCCCAAAAGGGACTGGGGGTCCCCAAAAGAGACTGGGGCTCCTAAACCCAACCCCAAAAGGGACTGGGGGGTCCCAAAAAGGGGCTGAGAGTTCCTAAAGCCGATCCCAAAAGGGACTGGGAGTCCCCAAAAGGGGCTGGGGCTCCTAAACCCGACCCCAAAAGGGACTGGGGGGTCCCCAAAAGGGACTGGGGGGTCCCCAAAAGGGGCTGAGAGTTCCTAAAGCCGATCCCAAAAGGGACTGGGGGGTCCCCAAAAGGGGCTGGGGGGTCTTCAACCCCACCCCAAAAGGGGCTGGGGGGTCTCCAATCTGACCCCGGGGACCCCCCAGGCCCTTTCGGGGATCTTCCAGGTCCTTTTGGGATCAGTTGGGGGACCCCTCAGCCCTTTTGGGGACGCCCCAGTCCCTTTTGGGGTCGGGTGGGATGCAGCTCCAAGGATTTAATTCCCAAAAGGGGCTCCAGGAGAGCTGGAGAGGGATTTGGGATGAGGGCCTGGAATGCCAGGCCCCAGGGAATGGATCCCAGTGGGAAAGGGGAGATTTGGGGGGGAGATTGGGAAGGGATTCCTGGCTGGGAGGGTGGGGAGGGGCTGGGCTGGAATTCCCAGAGAAGCTGTGGCTGCCCCTGGATCCCTGGCAGTGTCCAAGGAAAGGTTGGAGCCACCTGGGATAGCGGGAGGTGTCCCTGAACATGGAATGGGATGGGATTTAAGGGCCCTTCCTACCCAAAATATCCCAGGATTCCATGATGAAGGGCACTCAGAATCCACTCAGAGGGATTTTTCTGGAATGTGGGGATGGAAAAGGCAGGAAAGGGGAAGGGAGACCCTGCCCTGAGTGCCGAGATTCCCAGGGAACCCCCTTGTTCCCGGAACTCCTTCCCAGGGAGGAGCTGGGCTGGGGATGGATCCAATGGCAGGCTCTGGCTCCAGGCTGGGAGAGCTGGGAATGGCCAGGCTGGAGAAGGGAAGGATCCCGGGAGAGCTTGGAGCACATTCCAGAGGCTGAAGGGGCTCCAGGAGAGCTGGAGAGGGACTGGGGATGAGGGCCTGGAATGCCAGGCCCCAGGGAATGGATCCCAGTGGGAAAGGGGAGATGTGGGGGGGATAACGGGGGATGTGCCGGGATGTTGCTGCAGCAGCTCCGTGGCCATGGAAACAGCTGCAGGAGAGCAGCAGGACTCCAGGAATGATGGATCAGGATTCCAGGAATGAGGGATCAGGATTCCAGGAATGAGGGATCAGGATTCCAGGAATGAGGCCAGCATGGATGTGCCTGGAGATTCCCGGAATTTCCCTTTCTTCTCCGTCCTTTTCTCTCTCCGTGACTCCGGGGCCGCATCCCCAAATTCCACGGATCCATCCCGGCCCTGCCCGGGGACGTTCCTGCCTCTCCTGGGCTTTTGGAGGGCAGGGAATTATTCCAGGTTTTCCCAGTGGGAATGTTTTTGGGTTTCAAACCAACCCTCCCTGATGAGAGGGTGGGCGGGGAGTGGGGGCTGTTCCCATATTCCCAAAGAATCCCTGAGGGATTTGTGTGGGATGAGGGATTGGCCACTTCTTCCCTCATTATCACACTCTTAATTCCCAATTAAAAAGAGGATTTTCCAGGTGTTTTGGGGTCTGGGAATGCCCAGGAATTCCCAGGAGTGCATCCCTCGGCCTGTGACTGTGGATGTGGGTGGGGGCTGTTCCCATATTCCCAAGGGATCCCATGGAAGTGCCCAATCCCTCGGGATCAGGGCTCTTCCCACATCCAGGGAATCTGGGGCACAATTAATTCCTCCAACATTTTAATTAAGGCCTCGTTTTCCCAAGGGGACAATCGTTCCCTAATTACAGGATCTGACTCCTACAGGAAGAGATGCAGCCAAAAATTCGGGAATTTGGGGGGTTGAGGGAGGATCTCCAGAGGTTTGGAGCAGGCACATCCCTGGGAAAGGTCACCTGGAGCTCGTCCTTGTCCCCAGGCGGGAATTTTTGCTGTGCTGAGTCACCGGTGAGGAGCAAATCCCGGGATCAGCTTTGGCTCTGGCATTCCAAGAAGGACGTGGAAGGGCTGGAGAGCGTCCAGGGAAGGATCTGGAGCGGCAGGAATATCTGAGGGAGCTGGGAAGGGGCTCATCCTGGGGAAAAGAGGGATCAGGAGGGAGATTTTCCTGCCTCAGAGCTCCCTGACAGGAGGGGGGAGCCGGGGGGGGTCCCCAATTCCCAGGGAACAAGGGACAGGAGGAGAGGGAAGAGCCTCCAGCTGGGCCAGGGGAGGGGCAGGTGGGATATTGGGAACAATTCCCACATGGAAAGGGCTGTCAGGCCCTGGAATGAACTTCCCAGGGCAGGGCTGGAGTCCCCATTCCCGGAGGGATTTCCGATCCCTGTGGATGTGGCCCTTGGGGACACGGATCCGGGGTGGCCTTGGCAGTGCTGGGAATGGTTGGACTCCGTGATCCCAGAGGGATTTTCCAACCTGACCCATCCCTAAGGATTCTGTGCCATCCTGGGACTGTCCCAGCTCCCCACAATTCCCTGGAAGGAAGTTTCAGGAGGTCCCCAATTCCCAGGGAACGAGGGACAGGAGGAGAGGGAACGGCCTCCAGCTGGGCCAGGGGAGGTTTAGTTGGATACTGGGAACAATTCCCACATGGAAAAAGGGCTGTCAGGCCCTGGAAGTGCTGGAATCCCCATTCCTGGAGGGATCTCAAATCCCTGTGGATGTGGCACTTGGGAACATGAGTCAGGGCTTGGATTTGCTGGTCTCTGAGGGCTTTTCCAAACTTAAATTCCATGTTGTTTTCCAGGACTGACAACCCCGGAGCCGGGATGTTTCCCTGCCTCAGTTTCCCCTTGGAAAACAGGGGTGTTGCTGCTCCACAAAGTGCAGGTTCCTCGGGCAGGAATCTCCTGTATTCCCATATTTCCCTCGCTCCAAGTGCTCTCAGGCCTTTCCCTGCTGTCCCTGTTTTCCCAGGGAAGCCAATCCTTGCTGTCTCACTCTCTGGGATTTTTCCACAGGCAGCCAAGACGACCTGGATCTGTCTGTGTTTCCTGGCAGAGGCACATCCCGGGATTTTGGGAGCCTGGGATGCGGCTCCAGAGCTCATCCCACAGCAGGGGGAGGGGGGGGGAGGATTCTGGCTCCAGGCTGGGAGAGCTGGGAATGGCCAGGCTGGAGAAGGGAAGGATCCCGGGAGAGCTTGGAGCACATTCCAGAGGCTGAAGGGGCTCCAGGAGAGCTGGAGAGGGACTGGGGATGAGGGCCTGGAATGCCAGGCCCCAGGGAATGGATCCCAGTGGGAAAGGGGAGATTTGGGGGGGAGATTGGGAAGGGATTCCTGGCTGGGAGGGTGGGGAGGGGCTGGGCTGGAATTCCCAGAGAAGCTGTGGCTGCCCCTGGATCCCTGGCAGTGTCCAAGGCCAGGTTGGATTCCCTGGGATAGCAGGAGGTGTCCCTGAACATGGAATGGGATGGGATTTAAGGTCCTTTTTCACCCAAAGCATTCCTGGATTCCAGGATTCCAGGATTCCAGGATTCTCGATTCCAGGATCTTGCCGGGCTACAAGGGACAAAAGAAAGGCATTGAGGGCAAGGGACAGGGGACAGGGGATGGGGACAGGGGACAAGGGATGTGGGCAGGGGACAAGGGACAGGGGACAGGGGAGAAGGGACAAGGGACAAGGGATGAGGGACAGGGGACAAGGGACAAGGGACAGGGGATGGAGACAGGGGACAGGGGACAAGGGACAGGGGAGAAGGGACAAGGGAGAAGGGACAGGGGACAAGGGACAAGGGATGGGGACAGGGGACAGGGGACAAGGGATGGGGACAGAGGACAGGGGACAAGGGACAGGGGGAGAAGGGACAGGGACAGGGACAAGGGATGGAGACAGGGGACAAGGAACAGGGGATGGGGACAGGGTACAGGGGACAAGGGGACAAGGGACAGGGGATGGAGACAGGGGACAAGGGGACAAGGGACAGGGGAGAAGGGACAAGGGACAGAAGAGAGGGGACAGGGAAGAGGGGACAGGGGACAGGGGAAAAGGGATGGGGACAGGAGACGGGGACAAGGGACAGGGACAAGGGACAGGGGACAGGGGACAAGGGACAAGGGGTAAGGGACAAGGGACAAGGACAAGGGATGGGGACAGGGGACAAGGGGATGGGGACAGGGGAGAAGAGACAAGGGACAGGGACAAGGGACAAGGGATGGAGACAGGGAACAAGGGACAGCGACAAGGGGACAAAGGCAGGTGACAAGGGACAGGTGACAGGGGACAAGGTGCAGGTGACAAGGGACAGGGGACAAGGGACAGGGGACAAGTGACAATGGACAAGCGACAGGGGACAAGGGGCAGGTGACAAGGGACAGGTGACAAGGGACAAGGTGAAGGTGACAAGTGACAGTGGACAAGTGACAGGGGACAGGGGACAAGTGACAATGGATAAGTGACAAGGGACAAGGGGACAGGGACAAGGGACAGGGGACAAGGGACAGGGGACAAGGGGGAGGTGACAAAGGACAAGTGACGGATGACAAGTGACAGGGACAAGGGGACGGATGACAAAGGATAAGGAACAAGTGACAGGGACAAGGGACTGGATGACAAAGGATAAGGAACAAGTGACAGGGACAAGGGACAATGAACAGGGACAGTGACACGTGACAGGTGACAGTCCCCGTGACACGTGACAGTGACACGTGACCCCGCCCTGCCCCCACCCCCCCGCTGCTCCCCTGGCGCCACCTGCCGGTGGTTGACGGCGCCGAAATCTCGCGAGAACTCAGGCGGCCGCCGCATTGCCGTCGCTGGGTGCTGCCGAAGTCTCGCGAGAGCTGCGGCGCGGAGCGGCGCGGCTGATGCGGAACGGGCGCTCTGCCTCCCTGCCGCCGACACTCCGCGCGTCCTCCCGCCGCCTCCGCCGGCACCGGAGCGCCCCGGGCCCGCCATGGAGCCCAACCCGCCGAAGCGGAAGGAGCCGCGCAAGTCGCTGCGCGTTAAAGTCATCTCCATGGGCAACGCGGAGGTGGGCAAGGTGAGGCGCTGCTATTGGCGGGCGGGCGATGAGGGGCAGACCCGGTATCCAATGAGAAACGGGGGTAGGCGGGCGCTGTTCTGAGGAAGCCGCGGATTGGCGGATTGAAGGCTGCACGAGCCAATCAGAAGGAGGTGTGAGGGGGAGGGTGGGACTATGGGATGATTGACAGCGGCGGGACGCGGCGGCAGGTGGATGATTGACAGCTGAGGGGGCGCGGCGGAGGGCGGATGATTGACAGCTCGGGGGAGGATGATTGACAGCTCCGAGGGGATGATTGACAGCTCGGGGGAGGATGATTGACAGCTCCGAGGGGATGATTGACAGCTAGGGGGAGGATGATTGACAGCTCCGGGGGCGTGGCGAAGGACGGATGATTGACAGCTCTGAGGGGATGATTGACACCTGAGGGGAGGATGATTGACAGCTGAGGGGGCGGGACCTGCTCGGTGTAGCCGGTTTTAATTGGCTGCGCACCGAAGGGGCGTGGCCGGCGGTGGGTGATTGACAGCTCAGGTGGATGATTGACAGCCGAAGGGGCGGGACCTTCTATGTATCGCCGGTTCTGATTGGCTGCCAGGCCAAAGGGGCGGGGCCAGCGCTGCCTTAAAGCGTCCAGGAGGCGCCGGGAATTCCCTGTTTTTTGGGAATATGGGGCTGTTCGGGGCCGTTCCCGCTGAGATTCCCGTTTCCCCCCCTTTCCCAGAGCTGCATCATAAAGAGGTACTGCGAGAAGAGGTTCGTGTCCAAGTACCTGGCGACCATCGGGATCGACTACGGAGTCACCAAGTGAGGACCCGGAGATGGGACATGGGGTTGGGAAATTGGGATGGGACTGGGAAACTGGGATGAGCCGCGAGGGCGGGCTCTGTTCCCAGGGAACAAGGGACAGGAGGAGAGGGAACGGCCTCCAGCTGGGCCAGGGGAGGGGCAGGTGGGATATTGGGAACAATTCCCACATGGAAAGGGCTGTCAGGCCCTGGAATGAACTTCCCAGGGCAGGGCTGGAGTCGCCATTCCCGGAGGGATTTCCAATCCCTGTGGATGTGGCCCTTGGGGATGGATCCATGGTGGCCTTGGCAGTACTTGGGAATGCTTGGATTCTGTGATCCCAGAGGGATTTTCCAACCTGAACCATCCCTAAGGATCCTGTGCCATCCTGGCACTGTCCCAGCTCTCCACAATTCCCTGGGAGGAAGTTCCAGGAGGTCCCCAATTCCCAGGGAACGAGGGACAGGAGGAGAGGGAACAACCAGGGAGGGAGTTTGATTGGATCTTGGGAACAATTCCCACATGGAAATGGTGGTTAAACATTGGAATGAACTTCCCAGGGCAGGGCTGGAGTCGCCATTCCTGGAGGGATTTCCGATCCCTGTGGATGTGGCCCTTGGGGACACGGATCCGGGGTGGCCTTGGATGGTTGGACTTGACGTTCTCCCAGGGCTTTTCCAAGCTGACCAATTCCAGGATTCCCGGGTTTCCCACGTCTCTTTTTGCAGGGTGCAGATCAGGGACCGGGAGATCAAAGTGAACATCTTTGACATGGCGGGACATCCCTTCTTCTACGAGGTACGGCCCCCACTTCCCGCCTGGGAGCGCTTGGAATCCCTCAGCATTCCCAAAATCCACCCTGGGTCGGGCTTGGGGCCGAGAAAACTTGGGAATTTATTTCGCTGCAGTGGCCTGGAATGCTGGAATGGGGTGGGTGGGAAGGGAGCTCAAAGCTCATCCTGTTCCAGTCCCAGCACTTCCTGCTATCCCAGGGAATCCAACCCGGCCTGGGACACTGCCAGGGATCCAGGGGCAGCCACAGCTTCTCTGGGAATTCCAGCCCAGCCCCTCCCCACCCTCCCAGCCAGGAATCCCTTCCCAATCTCCCCCCAAATCTCCCCTTTCCCACTGGGATCCATTCCCTGGGGCCTGGCATTCCAGGCCCTCATCCCCAGTCCCTCTCCAGCTCTCCTGGAGCCCCTTCAGCCTCTGGAATGTGCTCCAAGCTCTCCCGGGATCCTTCCCTTCTCCAGCCTGGCCATTCCCAGCTCTCCCAGCCTGGAGCCAGAGCCTGCCATTGGATCCATCCCCAGCCCAGCTCCTCCCTGGGAAGGAGTTCCGGGAACAAGGGGGTTCCCTGGGAATCTCGGCACTCAGGGAAGGGTCTCCCTTCCCCTTTCCTGCCTTTTCCATCCCCACATTCCAGAAAAATCCCTCTGAGTGGATTCTGAGTGTCCTTTATCCTGGAATGCTGGAATGGTTTGGGTGGGAAGGGCCCTTAAATCCCATCCCATTCCATGTTCAGGGACACCTCCCGCTATCCCAGGGAATCCAACCCGGCCTTGGACACTGCCAGGGATCCAGGGGCAGCCACAGCTTCTCTGGGAATTCCAGCCCAGCCCCTCCCCACCCTCCCAGCCAGGAATCCCTTCCCAATCTCCCCCCCAAATCTCCCCTTTCCCACTGGGATCCCTTCCCCGTGTCCCATTCCCGGGATCCCTCATTCCCGCAGGTCCGGAACGAGTTCTACAAGGACACCCAGGGCGTCCTCCTGGTCTACGACGTGGGATCCAAGGAATCCTTCGACTCCCTGGATTCCTGGCTGGCCGAGATGAAGCAGGAGCTGGGACCCCACGGGAACATGGAAAACGTCGTCTTCGTCGTCTGCGCCAACAAGGTGGGAATTCCGGAGCTTCCCGGCGTTCCCGGCGGGAGCTCCGGCGCGTGGGAAGGGCGGGAAGCGGGGCCGGGTTGAAGGGAGGGTGTTCTGGGAGAGGGGGGTGAGGGATAACAGGGATTTGGGAATGTTTGTGAGGGAAAACAGGGATTTGGGAATGTTTGTGAGGGAAAACAGGGATTTTGGAAAAGTTTATGAGGAACGAGGGGGATTTGGGAATGTGGTTTGTAGGGAATTCATTCCAGGAGAAGTGTGTGAGGAACAAGGGGGATTTTGGGAATGTTTGTGAGGGACAAGAGGGATTTGGGAATGTTTGTGAGGAACAAAAGGGATTTTGGGAATATGGTTTGTAGGGAATTCATTCCAAGAAAAGTGTGTGAGGAACAAGAGGGATTTGGGAATGGTTGTGAGGGAAAACAGGGATTTGGGAATGTTTATGAGGAACAGGAGGGATTTTGGGAATGTTTGTGAGGAATGAGAATGATTTGGGAATGTTTGTGAGGGAAAACAGGGATTTGGGAATGTTTGTCAGGGAAAACTGGGATTTTGGGAATGTTTGTGAGGAACGAGAAGGATTTGGGAATGTTTGGGAGGGAAGACAGGAATTTGGGAATGTTTGTGAGAGAAAACAGGGATTAGGGAATGTTTGTGAGGAACAAGAGGAATTTGGGAATCTTTGTGAGGGACAAGAGGGATTGTGGGAATGTTTGTGAGGAAAAACAGGGATTTGGGAATGTTTGTGAGAAGCAAAAGGAATTTGGGAATGTTTGTGAGAGAAAACAGGGATTTGGGAATGTTTGTGAAGAACAAGAGGGATTTGGGAATGTTTGTGAGGAAAAATAGGGATTTGGGAATGTTTGTGAGAGAAAACAGGGATTTGGGAATGTTTAGTGAGGGACAAGAGGGATTTGGGAATGTTTGTGAGGGAAAACAGGGATTTGGGAATGTTTATGAGGAACAAGAGAGATTTGGGAATGTGGTTTGTAGGGAATTCATTCCAGGAGAAGTGTGTGAGGAACAAGGGGAATTTTGGGAATGTTTGTGAGGAACAAGAGGGATTTTGGGAATGTTTGTGAGGAACAAGAGGGATTTTGGGAATGTTTGTGAGGGAAAAGTGGGATTTGGGAATGTTTGTGAGGAAAAAGGGGGATTTGGGAATGTTTGTGAGGAAAAAGGGGGATTTTGGGAATGTTTGTGAGGAAAGACGGGGATTTGGGAATGTTTGTGAGGGAAAACAGGGATTTGGGAATGTTGGTGTGGAACCACAATGATTTGGGAATGTTTGTGAGGAACGAGAAGGATTTGGGAATGTTTGGGAGGGAAAACAGGAATTTGGGAATGTTTGTGAGGAAAAACAGGGATTTGGGAATGTTTGTGAGGAACAAGGGGGATTTGGGGAATGTTTGTGAGGGAAAACAGGGATTTGGGAATGTTTATGAGGAACAAGAGGGACTTGGGAATGTTTGTGAGGAACAAGAGGGATTTGGGAATGTTTGTGAGGGAAAACAGGGATTTGGGAATGTTTGTGAGGAACAAGAGGGATTTTGGGAATGTTTGTGAGGAACAAGAGGGATTTGGGAATGTTTGAGAGGAAAAACAGGGATTTGGGAATGTTTGTGATGTAAAATAGGGATTTGGGAATGTTTGTGAGGGAAACAGGGATTTGGGAATGTTTGTGAGGGAAAACAGGAATTTGGGAATGTTTGTGAGGAACAAGAGGGATTTGGGAATGTTTGTGAGGGAAAACAGGGATTTGGGAATGCTTGTGAGGAACAAGAGGGATTTGGGAATGTTTGTGAGGAACAAGTGGGATTTGGGAATGTTTGTGAGGGAAAACAGGGATTTGGGAATGTTTGTGAGGAACAAGAGGGATTTTGGGAATGTTTGTGAGGAACGAGAAGGATTTGGGAATGTTTGTGAGGGAAAACGGATTTGGGAATGTTTGTGAGGGAAAGGAGGGATTTGGGAATGTTTGTGAGGAACAAGAGGGATTTTGGGAATGTTTGTGAGGAACAAAAGGGATTTTGGGAATGTTTGTGAGGAACAAGAGGGATTTTGGGAATGTTTGTGAGGGACAGGAAGGATTTGGGAATGTTTGTGAGGGAAAACCGGGATTTGGGAATGTTTGTGAGGAATAAGAGGGATTTGGGAATGTTTGTGAGGAATAACAGGGATTTGGGAATGTTTGTGAGGGAAAACAGGGATTTGGGAATATTTGTGAGGAATAAGAGGGATTTGGGAATGTTTGTGAGGAACAAGAGGGATTTTGGGAATGTTTGTGAGGAACAAAAGGGATTTTGGAAATGTTTGTGAGGGAAAACAAGAGGATTCCTTGCCCGGAGCCGCGTTTCCCAGGGGTTTTTCCCGGGCCCCAGGTGGACTCGGGGAAGCTGCGGAGCGTGGACGAGAGCGAGGGCCGGCTCTGGGCCGAGAGCCGCGGGTTCCTCTACTTCGAGACCTCGGCACAGACCGGAGAGGGCATCTCCGAGATGTTCCAGGTGGGATATTGGGAATGGGAATGGGAATGGGAATGGGAATGGGAATGGCCTGGAGAGCAGGGAATAGCTGGTGGTCCTCATCCAGAGGGTGGAACAGCTCCAAAGGGAATGGTGATGGATCCAAGGAGCTGGACAAGCTTGGATATCAGGGAATAGGGAATATTCCTCATCCAGAGGCGTTGGATCAGATCCAGAGGGAATGGTGATGGATCCAAGGAGCTGGAATAGCCAATATTCCTCATCCAGAGGGTGGCCATGGATCCAGAGGGTGGCCATGAGGAGGATGAGCTTGGATATCAGGGAATAGGGAATATTCCTCATCCAGAGGTGTTGGAACAGCTCCAAAGGGAATGGCCATGGATCCAAGGAGGTGGAATGGCCAATATTCCTCATCCAGAGGTGTTGGAGCAGCTCCAGAGGGAATGGTGATGGATCCAAGGAGCTGGACAAGCTTGGATATCAGGGAATAGGGAATATTCCTCATCCAGAGGTGTTGGAGCAGCTCCAAAGGGAATGGTGATGGATCCAAGGAGCTGGAATAGCCAATATTCCTCATCCAGAGGCGTTGGAAGAGCTCCAGAGGGAATGGCCATGGATCCAAGGAGCTGGACAAGCTTGGATATCAGGGAATAGGGAATATTCCTCATCCAGAGGGGGTGGAACAGCTCCAAAGGGAATGGTCATGGATCCAAGGAGCTGGAATAGCCAATATTCCTCATCCAGAGGGTGGAGCAGCTCCAAAGGGGATGATGATGGATCCAAGGAGCTGTACAAGGTTGGATATCAGGGAATAGGGAATATTCCTCATCCTGAGGTGTTGGATCAGATCCAAAGGGAATGGTCATGGATCCAAGGCCACCGGAGCTCAGGGAGTGTTTGGGAATGTTGGGAATGCTGGGAATGTTGGGATGTCTGGGCAGGGCCAGGGGTGGAACTCCGGGATCCTTGTGGGTCCTTCCAGCTCTGGAGATTCCAGAATCCCAGGGGTTGAACTGGACATTCCCTAATCCCAGTGGTTGAACTGGATATTCCCTAATCCCAGGGGTTGAACTGGATATTCCCTCATTCCAAGGCTTCAACTGGACATTCCCTAATTCCAAAACTTGAACTGGACATTCCCTAATCCCAGGGGTTGAACTGGATGATCCTTCCAGCTCAGGAAATTCCCAAATTCCAGGGGTCTCAGTGGATGATCCTTGTGGATCCTTCCAGCTCTGGAGATTCCAGAATTCCAGGGGTTGAACTGGACATTCCCTAATCCCAGCAGTTGAACTGGACATTCCCTAATCCCAGAGGTTGAACTGGACATTCCCAAATCCCAAACCTCGCCCTGGAAGATCCTCCCACCTCCCACCATTCCCTAAATCCCGAGGTTTGCCCCGGACGATCCTTCCGGATCCTTCCCCGCTCCCACATCCCCCCAATTCCCCGACCCCGAAGGGACCCCAGGGATCCTTTGGGATCCCTTCCCACTATCCACAATTCCCAGGATCCACAATTCCCTGCCTCCGTAGACTTTCTACTCGGCCATCGTCGACCTGTGCGACAACGGCGGGAAGCGCCCGAATTCCGGCGCCGGCATCGGCTTCACCCGGGAACAGGCGGATGCCATCCGGAGGATCCGGAACAGCAAGGACAGCTGGGACATGCTGGGAGTCAAACCCGGAGCCACCAGGTGAGGGAAAGCCGGGAATTCCTTGGGAATGGTTGGGAATATCCATCCTGGCCTGGTGACGGTGAGGGGGAATGGCGGATGTGGAATGCTTAGGGATGGGTGAGGTTGGAAAATCCCGGTGGGATCATGGATTCCAAGCATTCCCGGCGCTGCCAAGGCCACCCTGGATCCGTGTCCCCAAGGGCCACATCCACAGGGATTGGAGATCCCGCCGGGAATGGCGACTCCAGCCCTGCCCTGGGAAGTTCATTCCAGGGCCTGACAGCCCTTTCCATGTGGGAATTGTTCCCAATATCCCACCTGCCCCTCCCCTGGCCCAGCTGGAGGCCGTTCCCTCTCCTCCTGTCCCTCGTTCCCTGGGAATTGGGGACCTCCTGGAACTTCCTTCCAGGGAATTTTGGAGAGCTGGGACAGTCCCATAGGATGGCACAGAATCCTGGGAATGCTGGGAATGCTGGCTCTGCCCGCGCTCTCCGGAGATTCCCAAATTCCAGGTGTAGCCTTTGGGGGCACGGCCCCCGTCCCGTGTGGTTCGTGCAACTGAATTTATTAACTTATTAATTTATTAATTAATATCAAATCATTAAGAACAGCGAGAGTTTAGATGGCCAATTCGAACCGTGAGACGTCACAAACACGTGACCTCCTCAACCAATCCCATTCGAGCACTTTACTGAGCATGCGCAGCACAGTCCAGAAGGACCACAGCGCCCAGAATGCCTTGCGGCACTTCGGGTCTTAGGCATCGCTACACCGGAAGTGGAGCTCCGTGATCCTCGAGGGTCTTTCCGGCTCGGGATATTCCAGAATTCCAGGGTTTGCGCTGGATATTCCCTAATCCCTCCTGTCCCGTTCCCTAGGGATGAGGTGAACAGGGCGTAGCGGAAGCTGGGAATGCTGGCTCTGCCTGCGCTCTCCGGAGATTCCCGAATTCCAGGTGTAGCCTTTGTGGGCACGGCCCCCGTCCCGTGTGGTTCGTGCAACTGAATTAATTTATTTATGAATTTATTAATTTATTACTATCAAATTTATTAAGAACAGCGAGAGCTTAGATGGCCAATTCAAACCGTGAGACGTCGTAAACACGTGACCTCTTCAACCAATCGCATTTGAGCACTTGACTGAGCACGCGCCACAGAGTCCGGAAACAGTCCGGAAGTACTACAACGCCCAGAATGCCTTGCGGTACTTCCGGTCTTAGGCATCGCTACACCAGAAGTGGAGCTCCGTGAGCCTCGCGGGTTATTCCGGCTCGGGAGATTCCAGAATTCCAGGGTTTTTTCTGGATATTCCCTAATCCCTCCCGTCCCGTTCCCTAGGGATGAGGAGAACAGGGCGTAGCGGAAGCTGGGAATGCTGGCTTTGCCCGCGCTCTCGGGAGATTCCCGAATTCCAGGTGTAGCCTTTGTGGGCACGGCCCCCGTCCTGTGTGGTTCGTGCAACTGAATTTATTAATTTCTTAATTTATTAATTAATATAAAATCATTAAGAACAGCGAGAGCTTAGATGGCCAATTCAAACCGTGAGACGTCGTAAACACGTGACCTCCTCAACCAATCGCATTTGAGCACTTTACTGAGCATGCGCGGCAGAGTCCGGAAGAACCACAACGCCCAGAATGCCTTGCGGTGCTTCCGGTCTCAGCCCTCGCTAAACCGGAAGTTGAACTCCGTGATCCTCGAGGGTCTTTCCGGCTCGGGAGATTCCAGAATTCCAGGGTTTTTTTCTGGATATTCCCTAATCCCTCCCGTCCCGTTCCCTTAGGGATGAGGTGAACAAGGCGTACCGGAAGCTGGCCGTGCTCCTGCATCCCGACAAATGCGTGGCTCCCGGCAGCGAGGACGCCTTCAAGGCCGTGGTGAACGCCCGGACCGCGCTCCTCAAGAACCTCAAGTAGGGGAAAAAAAAAAAAAAAACGGGAAAAAACATTCCAATATTCCCGCCCGGACCGCGCTCCTCAAGAACCTCGAGCAGGGAGAAGGAAGAAAAAAAAACGGGAAAACATTCC